>NC_057807.1:477483755-477654335 GCF_018294505.1 Triticum aestivum | reverse complement strand
CGCTCCATCGGGTTCAGTTAACAGCCATCGATCCATCGCTCGGGTTCAGTAACGTGTAGCCTGCAGTGCAATCTCTCGGGTTCAGTTAGAGCCCAACGCCTCGCTCGGGTTCAGTTAGAGCCAACGCCTCGCACACACGCGCGTACGTACGAGAGAAACGTGCATCGCTCGGCCCCCGACCTCCCACCGTAACCGGCAACTCCCCGAAATTTTCCTCCCCCTCGCTTCTACCACGGTTTTTTCCGTCATGGACGGCCCAAAGAATGTCATGCAGCTGCATCTCCGGCCCGCCCAGGACGAAAAGCCCATTTTCTGTCATGATTTTTTGTCATAGAAGTAGGAGCCCACCACATCTATGATGATATCGGGTTTTGTCACAATTATCATCATAGAAGTGTCATATGTATGACAGCAAAATTTTTTGTTCGTCCCAAAATGTCACGGATGTGTCTTTTTTTTGTAGTGACAGTAGAAAAGCTCATGGTACATCAAGATCATGCCAAATCAAGAACGAGAGAGAGAGAGAGAGAGAGAGAGAGAGAGATCAAACACATAACTACTGGTACATACCCTCAGCCCGGAGGGTGAACTACTCCCTCCTCATCATGGAGAGCGCCGGGATGATGAAGATTGCCACCGGTGATGGATCCCCCCTCCGGCAGGGTGCCGGAACAGGGTCCCGATTGGTTTTTGGTGGCTACAGAGGCTTGCGGCAGCGGAACTCCCGGTCTAGGTTTCTTTTCAGGGGTTTCTGTATTTATAGGAATTTTTGACGTCGATTTCATGTCAGGGGGGTCTCCGAGTCAGCCACGAGGTAGGTGGGCGCGCCCTACACCCACGTGGTTGACTCGGGACTCTTCTGGCCCAACTCTTTTGCTTCAGGGCTTCTTATGGTCCATAAAAAATCATCGAGAATTTTCAGCTCGTTTGGACCCCGTTTGATATTCCTTTTTTGTAAAACTCAAAAACAAGAAAAAATCAGAAACTGGCACTGGGCTCTAGGTTAATAGGCTAGTCCCAAAAATCATATAAATAGCAATAAAACATCCAAGATGGATAATATAATAGCATGGAACAATAAAAAATTATAGATACGTTGGAGATGTATCATGTTTCACAACGCAGTTGATGTAGTCGAACTTCTTCACACTTCAACCGATCAAGTAACGAACGCAGGGCACCTCCGTGTTCTGCACACGTTCAGCTCAGTGACGTCCCTCACCTTCTTGATCCTGCAAGACGTCGAGGTTGTAGATGAGTTCCGTCAGCATGACAGTGTGGTGACGGTGATGGTGAAGTGATCTCCGCAGGGCTTCGCCTAAGCACTACGAAAATATGAACAAGGTGTAAACGATGGAGGGGGGCGCCGCACACGGCTAGGCAATTATCTGGTGTGTGCTAGGCGCCCCCCTCCCACATATATATAGGTGGGTGGGAGGGAGGAGAAGCCATAGGAGGCGCCCAAGTAGGAGGAATCCTACTTGGAGTCCTTCCCAAGCCGCGCCCCGCTGCCATATTTAACCGAGGGGGAAGGAAAGAGGGGGGGAAAGGGAAGGAAGTGGGAATCCTAATTCACACTTTCCTTCCCCCTTCATTTCCTTCTCCTCCTAGGCCGGCCTATATGGGGGCCGCACCTGCCCCTTGTGGCTGGTGTGTTGCCTCTTGGCCCATAAGGCACATATCTTTCGCGGGGTGCCCGGAACCCCTTCCGTTGACCCGATAAGTACCCTGTACCCCCCGAAACACTTTTGGTGTCGAAATACCATCGTCCTATATATCAATCTTTACCTATTGACCATTTCAAGACTCCTCATCATGTTTGTGATCTCATTTGGGACTCCGAACAACATTCGGTCACCAAATCACATAACTCATATAATACTATATCGTCATCAAAAGTTAAGCGTGCGGACCCTACGGGTTCGAGAACTATGTAGACATGACCGAGACACCTCTCCGGTCAATAATCAATAGCGGAACCTGGATGCCCATATTGGCTCCTACATATTCTACAAATATCTTTATCGGTTGAACCGTTATGATAACATACGTAATTCCCTTTGTCCATCGGTATGTTACTTGCCCGAGATTCGATCGTAGGTATCTTCATACCTAGTTCAATCTCATTACCGGCAAGAATCTTTACTTATTCCGTAATACATCACCTTGTTACTAACTCCTTAGTCGTTTTCTTGCAAGATTATGATGTGTATTACCGAGAGGGCCCAGAGATACCTCTCCGATACTCGGAGTGACAAATCCTAATCTCGATCTATACCAACTCAACAAACACCTTCGAAGATACCTATAGAGCATCTTTATAATCACACAATTACGTTGTGATGTTTGATAGCACACAAGGCATTCCTCCGGTATCCGGGAGTTGCATAATCTCATAGTCGAAGGAATATGTATTTGACATGAAGAAAGCAATAGCAATAAAACTGAACAATGGTAAGCTAACGGATGCGTCTTTTCCATCACATCATTCTCCTAATGATGTGATTCCGTTATCAAATGACAACTCATGTCAATGGTTAGGAAACCTTAATCATCTTTGATCAATGAGCTAGTCTAGTAGAAGCTTACTAGGGACACAGTGTTTATTTATGTATACACACATGTATTAAGGTTTCCGATCAATACAATTCTAGCATGAATAATAAACCTTTAGCATGAATAAGGAAATATAAAACAACAACTTTACTATTGCCTCTAGGGCATATTTCCTTCACCTCTGGGTCAAAAAATCATGACTGGACAGTGATCGGGCTGCCCGCCCAGGCTATGAGGCGGGTTTGAGGCGCCTAGCTGTAGATGCTCTTAAGTGCCTGATACGTCTCCAACATATCTACAATTTTTGCTTGTTCCATGCGATTATATTATCTGTTTTGGATGCTTAATATGCACCTTTATGCTATTTTATATTATTTTTGGGACTAACTTATTAACCTAGAGCCCAGTGTCAGTTTCTGTTTTTGCCTATTTTAGAATTTCGCAGAAGGTACCAAATGGAGTGAAACTTTTGCAATGATCTTTCTTGGACCAGAAGCAAACTAGGAGACTTGGAGATGAAGTTGGAGACGCAACGAGGCAGCCACGAGGGTGGAGGGGGCGCCTAGGGGGTAGGGCACGCCCCCTACCTCGTGGGCCCCTCGGAGCTCTCCTGACCTAGTTCCTTCGCCTATATATATATACTCTTATACTCCAAAAACATCAGGGGGATCCACGAAAACACTTTTCCATCGTTGCAACCTTATGTACTCGCGAGATCCCATCTAGGGGCCTTTTCTGGCGTCCTGCTAGAGGGGGATTCGATCATGGAGGGCTTCTACATCAACACCATTACCCTTTCGATGAAGCGTGAGTAGTTTACCACAGACCTTCGGATTGATGACCCACAAATATATGGGGTAAATTGTAGCCTTTTCGATAAGTAAGAGTGTCGAACCCAACGAGGAGCAGAAGTAAATGACAAGTGGTTTCAGCAAGGTAATGTCTGCAAGTGCTAAAATTGTAAGTAGCGGAGTAGTTTGATAGCAAGATAATTTGTAACGAGCAAGTAACGATAGTAGTAAAAAAAGTGCAGCAAGGTAGCCCAATCCTTTTGAGGCAAAGGACAGGCCAAAACGGTTTCTTATGATAAGCAAAGTGTTCTTGAGGGTACACGGGAATTTTATCTAGTCACTGTCATCATGTTGGCTTAGTTCGTGTTCTGTACTTTGATAATTTGATATGTGGGTGGACCGGTGCTTTGGTGCTGTTCTTACTTGAACAAACCTCCTACTTATGATTAACCCTCTCGCAAGCATCCGCAACTACGAGAAAAATATTAAGAATAAATTCTAACCATAGCATTAAACTTTTGGATCCAATCGGTCCCTTACGGAATAGCGCATAAACCGGGGATTAAGCTTTTGTCACTCTCGCAACCCACCATCTAATAAATACTCCACAATGCATTCGCTTAGGCCCAATTATGGTGAAGTGTCATGTAGTCGACGTTCACATGACACCACTAAGAGAATGACAACATACATATCATCAAAATATCAAACACATATCAAGTTTACATGATTACTTGCAACATGATTTCTCCCGTGACCTCAAGAACGAAAGTAACTACTCACAAATGATAAACATGCTCAAGATAAGAAGGGTATTAAATAGCATAATGGATCTGAACATATAATCTTCCACCAAGTAAACCATATAGTAATCAACTACAAGATGTAATCAACACTACTAGTCACCCACAAGCACCAATCTATAGTTTTGATATAAAGATTGAACACAAGAGATGAACTAGGGTTTGAGAGGAGTTGGTGCTGTTGAAGATGTTGATGAAGATAGCCCTCCCCAAGATGGGAGAGTTGTTGGTGATGATGATGACGATGATTTCCCCCTCCAGAAGGGAAGTTCCCCCGGCGGAATCGCTCCGCCAAAGGGCAAAAGTGCTCCTGCCCAAGTTCCGCCTCGAGGCGGCGGCGCTTCGTCCCGAATGTCCTCCTCTGATTTTTTTTCCAGGTCAAAATGACTTATATACCAGAAGATGGGCACTGGAGGTGGGCCGAGGAGGGCAGCACCCACCAGGGCGCGCCTGGGCCTCCTGGCGTGCCCAGGTGGGTTGGCCCACCTGGTAGCTCCACTCTGGTACTTATTTCCTCCAATAACTCTTAAATAGTCCATAAAAAATCCTCAGAAATTTTCAGCTCATTTGGAGTTGTGCAGAATAGGTAGCTTGACGTAGCTTTTTCAGGTCCATATTTCCAGCTGCCAGAATGCTCCCCCTTGGTGCATATCTTGCATATTATGAGAGAAAAGGCATTAGAATTGCTCCAAAAAGCATTATTATACAATAAAACAACATAAATAACAGTAGGAAAACATGATGCAAAATGGACGTACCACGGGTCCATAGCTAGTGGCTAGATGGTTTCTTCTTTCTCTTTGATTCTCAATACCATGGTGAGGGAGTCCTGGATTAGGGGGTCCTTGGATAGCCGGACTATATACTTTGGCCGGACTGTTGGACTATGAAGATACAAGATTGAAGATTTTGTCCCCTGTCTGGGTGGCACTCTCCTTTGCGTGGAAGGCAAGCTTGGCAATTAGGATATGTAGATCTCCTTCTCTGTAACCGACTCTGTGTAACCCTAGCCCCCTCCGGTGTCTATATAAACCGGAGGGTTTAGTCCATAGGACAAGAACAATCATAATCATACGCTAGCTTCTAGGGTTTAGCCTCTACGATCTCGTGGTAGATCAACTCTTGTAATACTCATATCATCAAGATCAATCAAGCAGGAGGTAGGGTATTACCTCCATCGAGAGGGCCCAAACCTGGGTAAACATCATGTCCCCCGCCTCCTGTTACCATTAGCCTTAGACGCACAGTTCGGGAC
The DNA here is from genome assembly GCF_018294505.1 of Triticum aestivum. Taxonomy (NCBI): domain Eukaryota; kingdom Viridiplantae; phylum Streptophyta; class Magnoliopsida; order Poales; family Poaceae; genus Triticum; species Triticum aestivum. The sequence continues at coordinate 477,648,930 of NC_057807.1, read as the reverse complement.
CCCCTACTCGAGATCCGACGGTTTTGACACCGACATTGGTGCTTTCATTGAGAGTTCCACTGTGCCATCACGATAAGGCTTGATGACTCGCCTTGTTGTCAAGGACAACATCACCTCTGGGGGAGCTCTGGCTGTAGGCCAGACTCTTCGGATGGGCGGCTTCGTCATGACCGCCCGTTCGGCCGCCGCACCGACAATGACTTCTCAGATCATCAAGAACAGCCTCCACGTTGGCTCGGAATTCACCGAGCAGATGGATCCAATGGATCTCTCCTCCCTGAACGAGCTCTTGGATCGCATAACCGCCCTGGGAGTCGCAATGGAATATGATCGCATCGGGCTTAAACCCAACCATAGGGAGATTTACTCTCCGCCGGTCACCCATCAGATAGCGGTGGTGGAGGAACAACGCAGCGATTCTTCCTCTATTTTGAGGACGAACTATGTCCGGATTCCCGAGCTCTCCGAGCCGGATACCTGTCTATGGGAGTACGTGGCCCAAGCTCCGAACCTAGAATTGGACGGTGGGCCAGGAAAATTGTGCAGCATCTGGGAGTCCGGGCCGCCAGGCTCGGAAGCGCCTTTGCCCGTGGGTCTCAGATCGGTTCAGGGTTTGGACTTAAATCTACCCACCCACCCAGACACAAGTGATCTTTCCCACATTAGATAAGAGCCCCAAGAGACAGTACATCACTTCTGGGCCAGATTCCTCCTTGTAATGACCAAGGTTAAGGACTGTCACGAGGAAGACGCAATCTCATTCTTTTGCAAAAATTGCACGGACAAGGGAATTCTCAACGCCATAAGTCGCCGTGACATAGCACACTTCGTTGACTTGGCGGCCATAGTACAGAAGTACTGTGCGATGGAAAGCGCATGAAAAACCCAAACAAAATTCTGGGATCCTCCGGCTCTCACTAAACCCCTCGTCCGAACAAAAAGGGTGCACTCTCGCAAGTCACCCGATCCAATCACAAAGAAACCAAAGCCTACTATAGGGCGTGGAACCGTATTGGAGGGATGGCTCAATGGGCCATGCAAAATTCACAGTACACCGGATACCATACCAAGACACAGCCTGAGAGCATGTTGGATACTCCGGCAGGTGGCCAAGAGCGGCGAGGATCTCCTCATCAACAATATCGCACAGCACCATCCCGCGGAAAGTAACAATACAGTACTGACAGTCTTCGAGACTTTTTCCTCAAATAATAGGCGTAAGCGAGCACTCCGCAGCCTTGCCGAAGTCTGCCACGTTGCAGCAATAAATCCGTGGAACGACACGACCATAACCTTCAATGCCAGTGACAAACCTCAATTCCGAACAGTCCGAGCACCAGCCGCTTTGGTCCTTAGTCCAATTGTGGACGGCTTCCGGCTTACTAAAGTGCTCATGGATGGTGGCAGCGGATTAAACCTCATCTACGAGGAAACTCTTAACAAAATGGAAATAGACAAGAGCCGCATTGAGCAAAGCAGCACAACCTTCAGAGGTATCATCCCTAGTTGGGAGGCACGATGCGCGGGAAAAATCACACTAGATGTGGTATTCGGCACGTTGGAGAACTATAGGTCCGAAGAAATCACATTCCAAGTGGCCCCGTTCAGTAGCGGATACCACGCCCTTTTAGGGTGGGATGCATTCACGAGCTTCCAAGCTATACCCCATTACGGGTACATGAAGCTCAAGATGCCTGGGCCCAATGGAATAATCACTCTAGCTAGTGATCTAGACGTAGCACTCCGTGCCGAAAATAAAACCGCCGCTCTAGCCCTTGAGGCATTATCCGAAGCTCTCGCGGCCGAAGAATTAACTGCACTGCGCTCCACAGTGGACAGGGACGACGTGATACTCGACAAACGACCCAAGTCCACCTCTTTTAAACCAGCAGACAGAATAGTCAAATTCTAGGTCCACCCAATAGACACTACAAAACAGCATCCATTGGGGCACAGCTGAACCCCACAATAGATGCCGCACTGCGAGAGTTCTTGCGCGAGAATTGGGACATCTTTGCCTGGCATCCTTCAGACATGCCAGGTATCCCACGCAGGCTGGCCGAGCATAGCCTAAACTTACTAAAGGGACACAAGCTGCTCAAGCAGACTCTTCGGCGCTTTTCAGAACCTAAGCGACAAGCCATGGGAGAAGAGCTAGCCAAACTACTCAAGGCCGGATTAATCAGAGAAATAAAACATCCGGACTGGCTAGCAAACCTGGTGATGGTACCAAAGAAGGACAAATCCTGGCGCCTATGTGTAAATTTCAAGGACCTCAATAAAGCTTGCCCTAAGGATCCCTCCCCAATCCCCCGCATCGATAAAATCATCGACGCTACCGCAGGACACGACTCATTGTGTTTCCTCGACACATACTCCGGATACCATCAAATCAAGATGGCGGAGTCCGTTCAAGCAGCAATCATTCATCACTCCATACGACCCCTTCAGTTTTAACACCATGCCTTTCGGGCTCAAAAACGCCGGTGCAACCTATCAACGCATGATTCAGACATGCCTGGAAACACAAATCAGCAAAACAGTGGAGGCATACATAGACGATGTGGTCATGAAAACCAGACACGTCGAATCCTTAATAGACGACTTGAGGCTTACATTCGACAATCTCCGAACATATGACATCAAGCACAACCTGGAAAAATGCATCTTCAGCGTACCTACCGGAAAGCTCTTGGGCTTCATCATTTCCAATAGAGGAATTTAAGCAAATCTGGCTATCTGAGCTCTGTCACAGTTGGCTACCCCAACAGACCTCAAGCAAATCCAGAAATTAACTGGATGCGTGGCTGCCCTAAGCCGCTTTATCTCCCGATTAGGAGAAAAGGCACTACCTCTCTATCGCCTTCTTCGACGCACCGAACACTTCGAGTGGACGAATGCAGCTACGGCTGGACTGGAAGAAATAAAGGCCCTCTTGGCCAGCAATCCAATCCTGGCCGCACCAAATATCGGTGAACCCATGCTGTTATATATAGCTGCAACACACCAGGTTGTAAGCGCAGTGCTCGTCGTCGAACGAGAGACGGACCGACATAAGTTCCCACTTCAAAAGCCGGTATACTGCGTATCCACCGTCCTCACTCCATGCAAATCACGGTACCCACATTATCAAAAGATAGCATACGCGGTCTTCATGGCATCCCAAAAACTACAACACTACTTTCAAGAGTGTTCAATCATGGTGGCCTCTGAAGTACCACTCAACGATATAATAAATAACCTCGATGCCACGGGCCGGAATGCTAAATGGGCTATCGAGCTCCTCCTGTTTGACATAACATACAAACCACGGCGATCCATTAAGTCGCAAGTACTGGCTGACTTCGTCGCCGAATGGACAGGATCCAAACTCCCTAGAGAGTACGGCGCGTACTCCAACTGGATCATTCACTTTGACGGCTCTAAGATGCTAGCTGGTCTGGGGGCAGGTGTTGTCCTGACATCCCCCACCGGAGATACAGTCCAATACGTACTCCAAATACTATACACAGATTCCAACAATGCAGCTGAATATGAGGCTCTATTGCATGGTCTTCGGATGGCAGTCTCCATGGGCATTCAACACCTAGAAGTGCGCGGGGATTGGAACCTCGCAATATCTCAAATAAATGGAGACTTTGACGCCAAGGACCCAAAAATGGCGGCCTACCGCAATGCCGTCCTCAAAATGTCAGCTCGGTTCGAGGGGCTCGAATTCCACCATGTGGTCCGAGAAAAACAATCAAGCGGCGGATATCCTCGCCCCATCGGCGCTATGGGCGACCCCGTCCCACCTAATATCTTCTTGGAAAGGTTGTTCAAGCCATCCTTGGTGTGGGAAGGGGAGACCGGCAATACCAGTCCGGATCCAAACACAATCCCAGATCCCGAACACTCTAACGTAATCAGAGGCTCTGCCATCGAAATAACACCTTCGGCCCACGTGATTATGGATGTCATCGCCCCGTGGGCGGAACCCTTCTTAGCCTACCTAAATAGGCAAGAACTCCCCGAGGACCAAAATGAGCCACGTTGCATTGTGCGGCGTTCTAAAGCCTACAAGGTCCACGAAGGAGAGCTTTATAAGAAAAGTGTGACTGGAGTGCTCCAAAGGTGCATCTCCGAAGAGGAAGGACGACAGCTTTTGGCAGAAATTCATGCTAGACTCGGCGGCCACCACGTCGCAGCTCGGGCCCTTGTAAGCAAGGCCTTCCGTACAGGTTTCTACTGGCTGACAGCCCGAGCAGACGCACAGGACCTCGTCCAACATTGTGTCGGTTGCCAGCTTTTTGCAAAACAAAGCCACAAGCCACCTACCGCTCTCCAAACAATCCCCATAACTTGGCCCTTTGTGGTCTGGGGGCTCGATATGGCTGGACCCCTTAAAGGAGGAAGCCATAAGAAAAAGTACTTGTTGGTCATGGTAAATAAATTCACCAAATGGATAGAGGCCAAACCAGTTAAAACGGCCGAATCTGGACCGGTGATAGACTTTATATCCGGGGTCATCCACCGTTACAGTGTCCCCCATAGCATCATCACTAATAATGGCTCCAACTTCACAACCGACAAGGTGAAAACTTGGTGTGGCAAAATGGGCATTAAGCTCGATTATGCCTCTGTCTATCACCCCCAAACAAACGGTCAAGTCGAACGAGCAAATGGTCTTATTATGAGCGGCATCAGACCCAGACTAGTGCGATCCTTGAAGGAATGAGATACGCACTGGGTCGAGGAGCTCGACTCCATACTATGGGGGCTGCGGACCACGCCAAATTGCACCACCGGATACACACCATTTTTTATGGTGTAAGGCGCAGAGGCAGTACTACCCTGCGATATCATTCATGACTCACCTCGAGTGCGCATGTACAAAGAGAGAGAAGCCAAGCTAGATCAACAGGACAGTTTAGATGCCCTGGAGGAGGAGCGTGACGTCGCAAAGGCCCGTTCCGCATTCTATCAGCAGCAGGCTTGAAGGTACCAAAGTAGAGAAGTACGGGCCAAAACTTATAATGTTGGTGAACTCGTTCTACGCCTACCAGAGAAGAAAAAGGACAAGCTCAAGCCCAAGTGAGAGGGTCCCTTCATCATTGATAAAGTTCTCACCGGAGGAGCGCACCGTCTGCGGGATGCATCAGATAATCGACTCGAGCCAAACCCATGGAACGCGTCCAGACTTCAAAGATTCTATGCCTAGTGCCAAACTCTGTGTTCGTCTCCTTACCTCCGCCTTTTTAAGTTATATTCTCTCTCTCTCTCTCTCTCTCTCTCTCTCTCTCTCTCTCTCTCTCTCTCTCTCTCTCTCTCTCTCTCTTTATAGCCTTAAAAGCTTCAAGTATGCTTCGACCGCACACTGCTGCCGCGCTATGCGCGCTCAATATACCTGGGGGCTTCTTATACTGAAGCTTAATATAATTATCTTCTGGGCTTTATGCCCACCACATATGCGTCATTCCTCCATATGTACCTTTTTTCACCATTATATGCATCGATATGACTTAAGTTTTGGCCAAGCTGGGTTGCCTGGCTCTTGTGTTTATGCCCTATGTTCCTGTTAATTCGGCTAGGGCATGAGGGGAGCACCTCTCTGATTGTTACTGCCGGGTCAGCCGGATGTGTACCTCGGACTGGGTGAAGCCGAAAGCTAGCGTTCTTAAGGGAATATTCGATCGGTGAACAAAAGATTTTTCTCACTTACTGCAATACATGCCCCCAGATGCTTATATCCTGTGTTGTTTTTTGCAGTTCGGACATGCACATTAATGCATGCGTACCCAGGGAAAGGAACCCTTAACGGAACTATTCTCCCTCGAAGATGTTTCTTACTATCCATGTAATATAACATAGCTAGTTGGGTACTTGTCTGTTCAAGCACTTATGACCCCTACGCCTGGTTTTCATGCGTGCCCCGGTTTTTACATAACTGAGCGGGTATTCGGATACACTCCGAACTGTCGGGTCCAGAGGTTGAAGCGAAAAGGTCCACCAAGACAAATGATTTATAATCCGGCTAGGGACAAAATACGTCCTTTGAAATAAAAAGTCACATAGTCTGACTAAATTCTTCTTCTATACCATCCAACAGGCTGTCTAGCCTACAATCCTGTTGGGAATACTTCGCAGCTAATGCTACCTGGTCATATACCAGACTAATGGGGATCTCTTTCCCATCTGACCTTATAGGTCCGACCTCGGCCATGTGATTCGGGTCAGCCTTGGTGTATCGCATCTTCACCATGGCCCAGGTTTCCCTTGCACCTTGTCGGCAGGCCGATATCTTCCATAATCGGAAGCGCCGCCGCGCTGCCTTGAGCATCTCCATGCCTCCGAGCAAGGATGCGGATGGTCACAAGGCCTGGGCAATACCCTGCATCACCTGCCAAATTTGTCTGTGTATTTGTGAGAGCTCTTGCAGCAGATCTCCTGTAGATCCGGGCATCTCCTCTTTGGGACGACCTGTCAGCATACCTACAGACATAATTCTGTTAGCCTGCTTCTTTGTCGAACTTTATAAAGGTTCGTTCGAGCACTTACTAAAAATGCCGCGTCAAAGCCTCTTATTCTCCTTCACGGAGTCAGCAAGCTGGGCCCGAACATCTTTTAATTCAACATCCAGTCGGGTCTTTGCGTCCTGGAGATCATTTATCTCCCGTATAAACTTTGTAAGCACGTGCTCGCCAGCCTTCAGCTGTCGTTGAGCATGTTGCTCATCCTTCGATATGATCTTCGGATTACCTCCGGGATTGTCTGCAGAATCTATTGTTAGATTTGCATTAAGGCCGAATACTAACTGGTACACGTCATTACATTCGTTCCGATCAAGACAAGTATTACTAGATGGGGCCTTCGTGGACTCCTCCATTCTGGCAACTTCGGCCCGCAGCTGGGCTTTGCACTCCTCCAGCTTGTTAGACAGCTGGATATTCTTCTCTGTAAGAACCTATGCATACAATGATCCTTAAATTAGTTGTGCCAACTATTTCAAGTCTCAGGGGCTACTGATATACATACTTATCAAATTTTCTTACCCGTATATCCTTTACATACTGGTCCGTGGCTCTGGCAAGACCATCTTGAGCAGCTCAGATGTACGCGTCCCCTGAGTTGAAGGCATTGAACGCCTCTTCACAGAAATTAGGGTTGCGTAGTGTGGCCCGTCGGTGCCTATGATTCATGGCGCTCTCCACTTCGGAGTTTGTAGCGGATAATCTATCCGCATCCTCTATAGGAGGATCGTCCGGCGTTGTCCCCACGTTGACCTCCGCCCTTGAGTCCGGCCTCGGAGTCCGGCTGGTGGAGGCGTGGCCGGCAGGCTCTTCGGATATAGTCCGGCGAGCGCTTTTTCTGCCAGGAAACCATGGACATTGTTATATTTTAAAGACGATAATTATGTAGCAGGTTTTTAATCATACCTCTGCAACGACGTCTCTGTCCTGACTGCCTTCCTTATCAGCCTGCCTGGCTGCGGTGCCCCTTGTCGACAAGTCACCGCGGGTTCAGCGCGGCGTCCCAATGGCCTTCCCTGTAAAACGCAATACATGTGTGGTGGGTAAGGCGCAAAGAGGGGATCCTTCTTGGAGGTTGGGACTCCAGTTTTTACTTACATGTGATACAGGGAGTAGGCCAGGATAATCAGCTATGATGGCCACCAAGGCACCATCACAGCTTAACTGATAAAATGTCCAGTCAACGAGCTCCACAAATATGTCCGGATCTTCTTCAAGTCCGGGGTCGAGGGCCTGGTCGGGGTCCTCTGGCTGTGGAGACGGGCTGTGAACCTCCCTCATAGCTTTTTGCAGTTCTTGCTATGAATTGGCAAGGTAAATATTTGTGCTAAAAATGCGGGAAAGACTGGAATAAAAGATAGCAGCTCACCCAGCTTGGGGAGTTGTACATGGAGAAGCTATCCCGTGGCTTAAAACAGATGAACTCCTCTTATTCTCCTTTGTACAAATCGGATAGTATTTTCGCCGGAGCGGCGGCGAAGTCCGGACCTTTACAGCCGCAGGAGGTAGCATCGTCTTCTCCATTGAAGTGCCACATGGGTTTCCCCCGATATTAAAGTGGCTGCACTCCCCGAATTATACATATCACTACAAAAAAAAAGACACATCCATGACATTTTGGGCCGAACGAAATTTTTTTCTATCATACATATGACACTTCTATGACGATAATTGTGACAAAACCCAATATCATCATAGATGTGGTGGGCTCCTACTTCTATGACAAAAAATCATGACAGAAAATGGGCTTTTTGTCCTGGGCGGGCCGGAGACGCAGCTGCATGACATTCTTTGGGCCGTCCATGACGGAAAAAATCATGGTAGAAGCGAGGGGGAGGAAAATTTTGGGGAGTTGCCGGTTACAGTGGGAGAATGATGCGCGTTTCTCTCGTACAGGTATGCGCGTGTGTGCGAGGCGTTGGCTCTAACTGAACCCGAGCGAGGCGTTGGGCTCTAACTGAACCCGAGCGATTGCACTGCAGGCTAGCGTTACTGAACCCAAGCGATCAATCGATGGCTGTTAACTGAACCCGATGGAGCGATTCCTTCGCTACTGCTGCTAACTGAAGCCGATCGATTGGATGAACAGTGAGTGTTGCGGGGGGGTTGGATGAACAGTGAGCGGTGGCGTTGCCTCTGGATGAACAGGAACCCGTGGTGTGGAGGGCTGGATGAACACTAGACGGTGGAGGGGTGGCCGTGGAGGGGTGGTTGAACAGGACCCCGTGGTGTGGAGGGCTGGATGAACAGTAGACGGTGGAGGGGTGCCCGTGGAGGGGTGGTTGAACAGGACCCCGTGGTGTGGAGGGCTGGATGAACAGTAGACGATGGAGGGGTGCCCGTGGAGGGGTGGTTGAACAGTAGCCGGTGGAGTAGCGCACGGTGGAGGCTGGATGAACAGGAGCCCGTGGAGGCTGGAGGAGGTCGACGGTAGCCCGTGGAGGCTGGAGGAGGTCGACGATGGAGATGAACAGTATCCCGTGGAGTCCCGTTTTGCGGCACGCCACACCCCTCCCCCCGTTTCGATCGTAGCGCTCCAACACAAGTCCGTTTCGTCCGTTTTGCGGTACGCCACACCCTCCCGATCAACAGGACCCCCGTTTCGACAGTAGGAGGTCCGTTTCCTCCGTTTTGCAGTACGCCACACCCCTCCCAATCAACAGGACCCCCATATCTACCGTAGGAGGTCTGTTTCCTCCGTTTTGTGGTACGCCAGGCCCCTCCCGATCAACAGGACCCCGTTTCGAACGTGGCCGGTTGAACACAAGGCCGTTTCCTGTGTTGTGCGGTACGCCATGCCTCGTTTACATCGCCTATTATGTCCAAGCCCTCCCGATGAACACGACCACGCATTCCGTTCCGACCCAGCCGGTTGGCTCCCCATGAACACGACGACGACGCTGTTTCTACGTTCCGACCCAGCCATGTACGTATGCGCGATAGGCGTTAGAGACCCTGCCCGTATGTACGTATGTGGCCGTATTTTCTTTCTTGCACCCTCGCCGTTGTATGTACGTGTACATGCTACGTGCGCGCCTCTACTGTGACACGTGCGCGCCTCTACTACGACACGTGCGCGCCTCTACATCCACCAGTATATATGTACGTACACGTTCGTGACCAGAATGACAACGCTACGTACGCTTCGAACAGGTGGGTCCCGACTGTCAGGCACTTCCTTGCGTGCGAAGATGTAGCTGGTGGGTCCCAGCAGTCAGGGATGCGAATCATTTTTTTCCAGACGCACTTCCTTGCGTGCGAAGATGTAATTGGTGGGTCCCAGCAGATAGGGGGAAATGTTTTTTCGCTAAATACGGTGGCCCGTCCGGTGGGACCCCGCTGTCAGGTGGAGGAATAATTATTTTCGCGTAATAAGGAGGCACTTCCTTGCTGCGGCCGTGGACCCAGCTGTCAGCCTCTCCACGTACAGTCCACGTCCGATGGAAGCCATTCCTTGACCATGTTGACCACACCGCACCGAGAGCACCAGGGCGGTGGACGACGGCGAGGCCTAGGAAGGGGACGACATGGAGCCGGGGAAGACACGGCAGTGGATGCCCATGCATAGAGGAGTACGAGGGTTCACTGGTTTACTACGGTGTGAGGCTGCCGTCGCCGCAGAATAACAAGGGGTGTGGGTGAGTAGAGGGATGGCCTGGCCAGCGGTGCGAGTAGTAGGGGGTGGTGAGGCCTCCGCCGCATCACAGCCGGCCACGGGAGGCAGGAGCACGAGGCATGACCGGCGCTGGTTGGGGCGGCTGGAGCAAGAAGACCAGAGGTTGAAGAAGCACTACGGCCGTTGGATGGACATCGTACGGTCACTGGAGCTAGAATCGTGCATATTGACTAAGTTGACAAAGCCCTCCGTCCCCGTCAACTTAGTAGGCCCACAAGTCAGCCTGCCACTATACTGGGTCCCAGCTAACAGGGGGAGTATTCATTTTTTTGTGCGTAATAAGGAGGCACTTCCTTGCGTGCGAAGATATAGCTGGTGGGTCCGAGCTGTCAGCGGTGGTACCTTTTTTCACGAAATACTGAGGCCCTTTCGATGGGTCCCTGATGTCAGGTGGACGAATCATTATTTTGCGCGTAATAAGGAGGCATTTCCTTGCGTGCGGCCGTGGACCCAGCTGTCGGCCTCTCCACGTACAGTCCACTTCAGATGCATGTCGGTCGTTGACCACGTTGACCAGGCCGCGCCGAGAGCACCAGGGCGGTGGACGACGGCGAGGCCTAGGAAGGGAACGACATGGAGGCAGGGAAGACTCAGCAGTTGTTTCCCACGCGGAGGGGAGTACGACTGAACGAGGGTTTACTGGTTCGTCTGCTGTCGCCGGAGAATAACAGCAGGTGTGGGTGAGTAGAGGGATGGCTAGGCCAGCGATGGGAGTACGGTGGGGCGGTGAGGCCTGCGCGGCAGCACAGCCGGCCGCGGGGAGGAGGGAGCAGGCAGTCCCGCCGGCGCTTGTTTGAGCGGCTGGAGCAGGAAGAGCAGAGATTGAAGAAGCACGACGGCCGTTGGATGGCCATCCAACAGTCACTGCTTGTGCGTCAACCTTTTTTTAGGAAAGCCTCAAATCTGTGGAAAACAGCATACAGCCCATCTGCCATTATTTCTAATAATTTACAGCCCATTTGCTAATTCTTAAGGTTTTTTTGGAGCCCATATTCTTTTTTTGAGCATTACAGCCCATATTGTGGCCACGGTTAAAAAATGATACGAAATTTTGCATATTTCGGTGCGGTCCGAACTGTTTTTAATCCCGAAATTTCGACTCACATTCAAACTGATTTTAAAAATAAATGTATATCAATATAAAATCCAACAAATTCTCCACGCATAAAAATTAATGTAATTTAAAATCTCGAAATGAAAAAAAAGATATTTGAAACTAATTGCCGCTTTGATGTGTTTTAAAAATGTACAGCCCATTTCTCATTACTGATGGGCCATTTTCTCGGCCAGCCGAATGAAAGCTCTCCTCGTCTTGAAAGATTTGCAGCCCAACAGGCCTGACAAAGCGACTTACTTGGCAAATCACAAAAAAACTGGGCTGTGGCCGTGGACCCAGCTGTCAGCCTCTCCACGTACAGTACTCTTCCGATGGAAGTCGTTCCTTGACCACGTTGACCACGCTGCGCGGAGAGCACCACGGCGGTGGACGATGTCGAGGCCTAGGAAGGGGACAACACGGAGCCGGGGAAGACGCGGCAGTGGAAGCCCGCGCGGAGAGGAGTACGAGGGTTCACTGGTTCGGCTGCGGTGTGAGGCTGCCGTCGCCGCAGGGCCTGGCCAGCGGTGGGAATAGTAGGGGGCGGTGAGTCCTTTGTGGCAGCACAGCCGGCCACGGGAGGCAGGAGCATGAGGCACGACCGGCACTGGTTTGGGCGGCTGGAGCAAGAAGACCAGAGGTTGAAGAAGCACTAGGGCCGTTGGATGGACATCGTACGGTCACTAGAGCTAGAATCGTTCATATTGACTAAGTTGACAAAGCCCTTCGTCCCCGTCAACTTAGTAGGCCCACAAGTCAGCCTCCCACCAAGGTGGGTCCCAGCTAGCAGGGGGGTATTCAATTTTTTTTGTGTGTAATAAGGAGGCACTTTTGGTGGGTCCAAGCTGACAGCAGGGGGGGACGTTTTTTCGCGAAATACGGTGGCCCGTCAGGTGGGTCCCAGCAGTCAGGGGGCAAATGTTTTTTTTCGCAAAATACGGTGGCCCGTCCAGTGGGTCCCTGCAGTCAGTTGGAGGAATCATTATTTTTCGCGTAATAAGGAGGCACTTACTTGCTGCGGCCGTGGACCCAGCTGAGACTCTCCACGTACAGTATACTTCCGATGGAAGTCGTTCCTTGACCACGTTGACCTCGCCGCGTTCCGTTGCATGCATGCGTCCATGGGCGTGGTGCGTCCCCACTGTCAGCCTCTCACGTACAGTCATCTTCCGATGACTCTCGGTTGTTGACCACGTTGACCACACCGTGCCGAGCGCACCCAGACTGGAACGACCCGGAGATGGGGAAGACGGGGCAGTGGAGTCGCAGATGGAGAGGAGTGGGAAACTTCACTGGTTCGGGTGCGCGGCAGCACAGCCGCGGTGCCGCCCACGGGAGACAGGAGCAAGAACAGAGGTTGAAGAAGGAGCACGGCTGTTGGATTAACATCCAACGGTCCAGCTGCTAGAATCATTTATTGATTAAGTTGACAAAGCCGTGCGTACACGTCTACTTAGCAGGCCCACAAGTCTGTCACCAAATCTGACGGGTCCCAGCTGTCAACGGGACGAATAATTTTTTTTCGCAAAACAAGGAGGCACTTCCTTCCGTGCGAAGATACAGCCGGTGGGTTCGAGCTGTCAGGTGGAGGAAACATTTTTTCAGCTTAATAAGGAGGAACTTTCCTTGCGTGCGACCATGGACCTCGTGGGTCCCAGCCGTCAGGCTCTCCACGTACAGTCCTCTTCCGATGACTCTCGTTTGTTGACCACGCCGCACCAAACACAGCGAGGCGGTGGACGACGGCGAGGCCCCGGACGGGAATGACTCGGAGATGGGAAAACGCGACAGTGGAGTCGCAGATTGAGAGGAGGAGAAGGGTTATAACTGGTTCTGTTGCAATTCATATCAAACTCAGGTTCACAGGACACGTTCATATTCATAGCCAACATTCACTATCAACAACTCAAAAGATTCATATATACACAAGCTCAGCATATCTATGCATCCAAATGATTGATAGATCACACGACAATATTCATACATAATTCACAAAAAGATTCAGATATACACATCTTCAGTATGTTTATGCATCCAAATGATTGAGATCACAGCCAATATGATCGATGGACGAGCTTTAATTACCTAGGGTACAGACTGGTAAATGGTGTTCAATCAGAGGTACTTCTTGCTAAAATTAGTTCTTGTACGAGTAAACTTTCGAGTACATAAGAGGCAGCACAGACAATCTGAACTTTGCTTGTAGGTTTATCCTCAAATAGTGGCCTCGTGCCGACGGAGGTTTGAGCAACTTGGCCACTACTTTCATCCAACTAGTTTACTGGCTCATCTTGGTCCTGTATCTCGCCAAAATTCTACATTGCAGACGAGAAAGGAGGCGGTTGAGAAAATGAACCACCCAAATTTTTTGTGCAGTTCAACTGAAATGGAGCATCCTTGGCGTGCAGACTGATTAAGTCCCAGATGAATATACGCGTCAACCAACTTGTCTGGAATCTTTAGACTCCATGCCATATAGTTCGCTACCATATGTGCCGATAACCAAAAGGCACAAGTTGGGACCAAAGACTGGACTGCGTTTTTCTGGGCTATGCACCAAGCAATATTTTTGGCGTTCACTCTCCTAATACTTGGAGTTTGACAATTGGTTGACGCCGGTTGATACTCGAATGAATATAGGCACTTCTTGTCAACATCGATGCTTGTCTGAGTGAACTTTGGAGTACATAGCAGCAGCATAAGTACCTGTCCATCTGATCATTTTGTGCAGTTCTACTGAAATCACCCGATGTAATGATTTGCCTGCGAGTTCAGGCTCCAAATTACTCCTTTATGAAATCGGCAAACAGTAGCACAATACCAAATTACCAATACATATGACAGGCACAATAATCAGGATAAAGACCAGTACCAACCTGTGTGAGGTAGCATATCAATTACTATTTCCTTTGACTGGAAGCCGAGATAAGCCAAGCGACTGACAGCAAAGGAAGAAAGCAAGCGGAGATTAGCGACTGACAGGAAAGGACGGAAGCTGTCGAGGCAATGAAGCACCCAAAGTTTTTGTGCAGTTCCACCAAAATCGAGCATCCCTGTTGGCACATATATTGAGAGAGTGAGATTACTGTAATAGTGGGACTAGTTGATGAAACATACACTAACAAATAGAAGCACCCTCATTATCTTAATGGGTAAAGTTAGCAACATAGTAGTCTTGCTTAAAGAGAGGTATTAGTTTATTTAATCAGTGCCAATTAGCTCAACTCAACACTCAAAGCATTGCCATTTATCATAGGTTGCAAAACTTAAAAGTGCAAAGATAAAGGAGTTTCTCATGACAGTAGCACGATACAAATAGAGATGACAGCAAACTAATATGGATGAAGGCCTTAGGCCCGTACCAACCTGAGAAAAAAGCTTATTCATGTAGTCCCATAAGAGATGATAAAGCACTCACTGGAATCACACAATAGTATATATTTTTGTGCACTTCAAATGTATGGTTGAAATCACTCTTGTTTACCAGTGCTGAGATTATATCGAAAGATTATCAAGAACTTCCAGCAGAGTTAAAGCACTGGCTGGGATACAGTTCATTGTATTGTCTTGTGTAGTTCCACTAAAATGTATGATTGGCACAACATGATCCCTGTTTGCACAAGTAGGAACAAGGTGAAACCTTCATTAGCTTAGTGAGAAAGGATAGGAAGACATTAGCATATTACTCAAACAGTAGCATCAAATTCATGATGGACAATACGCAAAACATTGCCTCATTGAACCAATGGCAATAAATTGACATGCAAAACAATAGCACTATTATGTCATGACACTAATAATATTCCCTCCCTGCTCCACCACATGATTCACCTCCATAGACAAACATTCACACGTACATGATTCAGCATAGGGTCCTACTAAAGATTTGTTTAACTCCAACAGGAAAATTAGGCAGTAATAAATTAGTGGTACTTAAGTGCTCCTAATTAATTAAGTGAGACAGCAGAAGTGGAAGGGCTCCCTGGAGGATCGTCTCACATGTAAGGTAGTCGTTGCCGGAGCCCTTGAATAGCCTCGACTGAGGCCTCTGGCTTCAGCAAGATCGCCTTGGCACTGTTTATTCTTCTTCTTCTTCCTCTTCATGCTCTGTTTCTCTTTCTCCTCACCAGTTGGTGAAACCAAGTACATGATTGGCCTTCTAATTCAGAATTGGTTTTGTCAGTGAGGGAGTACAAGTGTACTAGTAAAAAACAGCATTATTTTCTCATGGCAGTCGGAAAATAGAGATGAACACATGCATTAAATATCATTCTTACCTAAAGGAAGGTTATGGCGCCAATATGGATGATGAGGATTGGAACACAGATCTCCCTTTGTGCAGTTCCACCAAAATGAACCAACTGTTCCATCTGACATTCCAGTTAAACAGCACAAAAGTCACTTCTTTTAAGAAGAGTTTTGTGCAGTGCACCAAAAGGTCACAACAGCAACCAGGTGAATTGGATATCCCTGTTTGCACAAAAAGGCACAGAGGAAACAGTCAGAGTCTCAAACAATTACAGGCAAAAACATTTGGCTAAACTTGTCAGAGTCTCAAACAATTACAGGCAAAAACAGTGGCATGGCTTCATTTTTACCAGGGACATTATATTAAGAACAGCTAAGGCTGCGTTCGGTTCACAGGTTTGGTGCAGGATTTTCGTAGGAACACAATTCCTACGGTATTCTTTCCCTTCCAACCGTTCGGAACACGGGAAAGGTGAATAGTGTTTCATAGGAAAGCTGGTCTGGTAGTACTGATTCCATCGGATTAGAAACATCCACGCGCTGCTCATTTTTTGGGCGGAAGCCCGAGGCAGGCGCTCGCTGCCATGCGTTAGACAGGTTGCTGTGCTGTGTTTGCCGGAATAAAAAAATCAACCTATGTGTGGTACGTGAGGTGAGGACAAGAGTAGTCACTGTGCAGCTGAATAAACAAATAGCATCTCATACTGCCAAGCATGCTACTCTAAAAAACAAATCTGTACATTTCGTAGTCCATCCGAACACATTCTCTTGAGAGTTTCCTCCGGTTCGCTGTTCCATAGTTTTATACCTACATTCCTTTCCTATTCCTCTATTTTCATCAAGACCTATGTTTTCTGCCCCTTTATTCCGACCGGAGCCTAAATATTTGGTATAAGGGCATGGGACAGTGGGTGCACCAGCAGTACAGCACCATGTACGTAAACAGGGGCATAAAGTGGTGATTCATAGTTTGTTGCCCCGAGAAACAAACATCCAAGAAACATATCTGGGTTGGTCCCATTTTTGTTCACTCTAGCCACCTACTCCTATGTGTGGATAGCAAATCTAGTCCTGGTCATACCACTGTGTACAGCGTTACCCCTATATTTCCCTTTTCGACCAAGAGACCGGTTGGATGACCAGTCTGTACTACTTTCATCCCCTTTCCTTCCTGTTTGTACCAAGTCCGATGTACATACTAAATTCCCCCACCCCCACTTTATTTCAATGACAAGTATTTTCGGACGGAGGGAGTACAAGATTCGACTCCATGAAGTAGCTTTACCTCTAACAATAGAAAAAAATAGGTGACGTTGGACCATCCGATCGAGAGGGGCTGAGAGGTAGAAAATGATGCACATGCAGCGACGTAGCGAGCTGGGGAAGTAGAGCTAAGGCGGTTTCGAACGAAGATATACCTGAAGGTCGTCGGGATGTGGATAGGTGGGCGGCGGGAGGCCGGATCCGCCCACAGGCAACGACGAAGGGATCGGAGGACCTCCCGCGCCGGCGCTCGGCCAGAGATAACGGTGCGGCCGGCAGTGGGTCTCCTCCCTCGCTGTCGACGACGGCCTAAACGCTGCCCCTCCTCCCCTTCACCGGCGGAGGGGGATACGTCCGGATCTGTAACCAGCGGTGAGGATAGAAAGCCAGTGTTTTTTGAAGGGAGAAAGACAGGGTTACTACCCCTATCTTGTTTAGATCTGGAGAGGATGAGAGTGTGTGAATAGAGCAGCCCTAGCAAGCAAGCGCGGAGGCTCCGGCCTATATATAAGTAGTGGGGTAGTTTTCCTTTTTCACTCCATCAAAACAATCGTTTAAAATTGTGTACTACTACATGCCAGGTCGCGGTTTTTTTAGTTGTTGATTGTTTTTTGAGATAGCTACCCGCTTGTTCCAAGTGGTGTTACGGTGTGCCAGGTCGCACTTTGTATCGTTCAAGTCTGGTAGTACTACAAGTCCCTCCATTAAATGAACAACCACCCCCTCGTAAAAATTGTGAACAAGCCCACGGCTAAAATTAGCGGAAACGTGGGTTGCCCCAACATGCATTATTATTTATATTTTCTACTCCCTCCGTTCCTAAATATAAGTCTTTTTTATTAGCCACACCTAAGACAAGAATTTTTTTATTAGCAGTGAACCCCACATGTCATAGACACAAAAATTGTGGCAAGATTCCCTTAGGCAAGCCAAAGTGTGTCTAACAATTTGAGCAACTCAGGTTAGGCAAGTGTGGCAAGTGTGGGAAAAATAATGTGGCAACATAAGACAAACATAGTCACAATCCAAACAGCCCCGTGATTTTTTGTGACATGCATGAAAATTTGGTTAGTTAAATTTATAGTCAAAATTTGGCAAGGTGCATCAAATCAACACATGCAAGTATCAAAAGGAAAGTCACGGCATGCATGCATGCGTTGTACTCCCTCCGTTTCCAAATATAAGTCTTTTTAGAGATTGCAACAAGTGACTACTCCCTCCGTTCCTAAATGTAAGTCTTTTTAGGGATTCCACTACAAACTACATACGGATGTATATAGACATATTTTAGAGTGTAGATTCACTCATTTTGTTTCGTATGTAGTTCATAGTGAAATCTCTAAAAAGACTTATATTTTGGAACGGAGGGAGTACATACGAAGCAGAATATGTCTACTCCTGCATACGAAGTAGCCCATTTGAAATGTGTAAAAAGACTTTTATCGAATGCAGTGCTTTGATGTGTCGCGTCAACTCGTACAAGACCGAGAAATTTGATTACTACGACGCCCTCTCCCTCGCGGACTGAGCTCCGGTGCCTTAACTGCACCTGCCTTTGGCTGCATGACAGGTGGGCCAACCACCTGTTGGGCCCACCTGTCATGGACGCAAAGGCAGGAGCAGTAAGTAGAAGCTTTCGCTACACGCTATCCCTCCCGCACGAGGTGGACGGACATGCAGCAGTGGATTCGATACTGTAGAAGTAGGAGTAACATCATTGTTCGTCTTCTCGAAGAGGCGAAGAGCCAAGTGCAAACCGAACGTGGCAGTTGCGAACGCTCACGTGGTGCGGTTCCTTGGAGTACTAGCCAGGCTCTTGCATGAGACAAAATTGCTATTGTTTAACAATTAAACTCCATTATCCATTGGTTGATACTCATTCTGCATAGGTCCACGCGCTTAGCACCGTTTCCTCCTGGGGTCACCAATGTTTATTTGCTAATTAATAGCATTCCATGCCATGAACTAGCCATTGCAAGTCATTAAAAGCATGCACACCTCTCATCTCTTATTGGTTGATACGTATGTCAAGAAACAAGAAACAAGGTAGAAGTTAATGCACCGCGCCTAAGTGTTTTGGGACTATTTGGTTTTCGTAAGATGACTTACACACCTAGACGGAGGGAGTAGTATAGACCTGTAAACCGGAAAGGAGTATTTGCCTTTCTAGAGATTTCAACAAGTGACTAGACTTCGGCTCAAAAAAAACAAGTGACTAGACTACACCGTGTGCAGTACCCCCTCCCTTCCGGTTTATAGGGCTCAAATCTCAAATCTCATGAACCAAGGCATTTTGCGATTGGAGGAATGTATCTCGTACTTTACAAAACTACCCTAATTAAACTCATGCATTAATTACGTAGTTCTCTCGTTTTCCTCTCCGCCTTGGTCGCGGTGCACAATATTGAGAGAGTGCTTGGATACGTTTTAGTCTCATGACTAAAAGTAGTGGGACTAAAACTTGTTAGCCTCATCCATGCTTGGATCCAAATACTAAAGAGACTAAAATCAAGTTAATGACATTTCAAAGCATCCGGGCCCGCGTGCCATCCACCAAATCACAGCGAGGTGCTACAGTCGAGACTCACCTGTCACCCCGGTGTGGCCGTCATGACCCGTCATATCACAAAACCCACACCTTTACCAGCAGTGGTAAGGTGGCCTCCAAGTTGGACTGGACGAAGCAACCATCATTTCATTGGAACGCTCGTTCAAGCCCTTTCTTCCCTTTCTTGAAGAAAACCTCACTCCAGGCTACTCACTTCTGCCATTTTTCTTCTCTACGACGAAGGAAAGGTGGGCGAATCAGTTATGCTGCTATATTTTCATTCCAATAATCTTCTTTTTGCGAAGCACCGACCGATTCTCACATCCTATTCTTTTCCCGTTTTCATTGCGATTGTGGTTTCCTTTCGATTGCTTTTTGTTTGTCAGTTCATTGATGGATCCTGGAGCACTAGGCAAAGAGTTGCCGGCGGACAACCCACTGGAGACAGCGATCTCCAGGAAGCGAGCACCGACCAACGAGTTGACCATGTTGGCGGGCCAACCCATGGAGACGAAGAACTCCAAGAAACAAGCACTGGCCAAAGAGTTGAGGACGTTGGCGGACGAACTCCTCAAAGAAAGTTGGAAGAACAGCAAGGGCCCCACCGTGCCTACCCCAGGAGCTCTGATTGCCACCTATGTGAGGCTCAAGACCGAGTTTGAGGAGATAGTCGCCGTTGAGAAGCAGTATTCCCCTGGCAAGGTGATGGCCCCCATCGAGGACGAGGAGATGGCCCCCGGAGGGATGAGATCCCCCGGTGAGCTGCACAAGGTAAAAAATAATGGCTTATTACCATAGTTGTGGTTTTTGATTATTTGCAATGTGCTTGCTTTTTGATTATTTGCAATGTTCTTGCTAATATGTTAGTGTTGTGTAGGTGCCGGTGGTTGTCCTTGATGATTGCGATGTCATGGCCCGTCCTGTTGGCATCGCCCCAGAGATCGATTCCGATGCCGCTGTCCATCCTGTGGACATCGCCCCAGAGATCGATTCCGATGTCGCGGTCAGTCCTGTGGACATCGCCCCAGAAATCGATTCCCATGCCGTTGTCCGTGCTGTGGTCATTGCCCGAGAGATCGATGACAAGAAATAGTTGGTCGCGCTAATCCTTCAGGGTAGTTTGCATTGCCCTGTGTTTAATTACCAGAATGATGTGTGTTATCAAACCATCTTAGGGCTAGTGCACTGTCTTGTGTGGGCGGATCTTGCTACTTTTGTTTGATAGTGAATCATGCGATGAATCATGCGAACCCTCTCCGAGTTATGGAAACAGATGTATCCTCACCAGCTTTTGATGTAATATATGGCATGCTTAGATGTAAGTTTGAACTGTTTATCATATCAGCAGGGCTTGTTTGATGATTCTTGGTGTTAGTAGGCTAGCTACTGTGCGAGCTATAGTACTTGCAAAACACTCACCGAAGAGAAACGTTGGGGCTGATGAGCTCGTGGTACGCTTATACTTATCCCTCGTCGATCGACCAATAGCCCTAGCTCCTAAAATTGTAGGCTTAGCGATCGATCAGACAATAGTCGACATACATTCAGGCCTCATTTGGTTCATAGGGTAGGAAAATCGTAGCAAAAGTACAGAGAACGTGCAACACAAAATCATAGCAGTGCAGAGACGTACTCCCTCCGTTCCAAAATAGATGACCTAGGCGGGCTAGTTTGGCCTAGTGGGTTTCAGTGATATGACGTGGTACAGTGTCGTCCAGTCTTCGCGTGTGGTAGTAGTATTGCGGGTACAGTAAGTTTTCTTGAAGAAGCGGAATTCAACGAAGTCATGATGGTTCCTTCGTCCGAACAACTTACGGTGGGAAAGGTTGGGCCTGCGATACGACCGGGGTAGACCAGGATAATTTTGTGCATGGCAGGTGGACCAGGATGGTCGACGTCCCACATGTCAGCGAATGAAAGTATTCTTTCCGATATAGAGGACGAGCAACGAGTATTCATTGTTTATTTTTGATGAAAGCTATTGTCTCCACTGTTACTCCTTGACTTTGTCAATGCCTCTCTCTCCTCCACATAAGCGGGGACTACTTGCTATGCATGCAGCGGGCAGCTGGCGTCTTGAGGGGCCAGGGCGGTGAGAGCGGGCTCCGGAAGCGGTCCGGACTCCAGCATGGCCCACCTCACATTATCACCATATATTTCTTGGAGTCCGTGCGCGGCGGGCGGGCGATCTCTTCTCCCTCCCCCGTTTCTCTCTTCTCAGCCGACGCCCGCCGAGCGATTAGATTTCGGCTATCGATGGTTTATTCAATTACGGTCCCACATGTCAGTGAAATTGCAAGACAACGCGTGTCCCCTCTGGTGAGCGGCGTGCGAGCCGGACTGTCGGGGTTGCGACGCGTACGAGTCGTAAGTGTGCCGCCTTTTCCTTTAGAACTTGCGAAGCGTAACATTTTCGCGCGATCGATCGATAGAAATCCAGAACAAAATGACGAGGGCGGTGCTTTCCCGCTCGTTAGGCGGGCTAGTTCGAGTGATATGACGTGCTACAGTGCCGTCCACTTGCTCCATTTTTATGTAAGCAAGAGTTTACACTCGTACGCGGGAGGAGTGCGAAACACCGCGGATCTGATTTTGATCGAGGGATAACTGTTCCCTGCCAAATAATGGAGGATTGTTAGCGATTATAGCATGATAGTTAGGGCATCTCCAGCGCTGGCCCACAAATTTACACCGGCATCTGTCCGAGGACACTGATGGATGCCATCCGATGCTGCCCGCATACCTTTCGACAACTATATGAACTAACCGGACGAAATTCGTGCAAACAAAGCAAATTTCAAATTAACCGGATGAAATTCATTACATTTCGAAAACTTTTCCTACAAACTGGACGAAATTCATTACATATTTCGCACAAACCATACTAAACCTACTGTAAACCTAATCTAAACGATCGCCGGCGCCCGACCACCATGTCCGGCCATGAACCCGAGAAAGCCGGCCATTGCCTTTGCCTCCTCCTCATCCGCCTCGATAACCTCCTCCTCCGGCCGGAGCACAAGGTTATGAAGATTTCCGCCTCCACGTCGCCGTCAAGCGGCTAATCGGCCGCTGATGTTTACCCCACCAAGCTTGGCGTCGACTGAGTGGAGTAGCGGTGGCCTTCCCGGGACCAGAACGGCGGCAACCTACCGTGTACTACTCTTCCTCGCTGCCGGCTGCGCCCACGCACGCGCGCCGGCTTCGTGGTCATGGCGGCGGAGGGCGTCCCGGGGGGTTCCGGAAATCTCCTTCGTTTACTCCTGTGATAGTACGTCAAAGAGAGCTTTGGAGCGCGCCCGGAGCGGAGCCGCCGATGTCCCTCGTCTGCTCCTGCGACAGTACGTCCAAGAGAGCTTTGGAGCACCACGAGGCCATGGTTGAAGTGGTGTCGACAGAAGGAAGGGACCGGAGGATAATAAGTGTGGGTCTTTGGCTATGGCTAGGAGCTCGGGCTCAAGTTAATATAGCGGGCAAATGGCAATGAGCCGCGGCAGACGGATGGACAACTGGCGCTGGAGTAGGTTCGTCGGGCATGAATGCGGACGCTGCTTCAATGACTTAACTGCAGATGCGTTTGGGTGTCTGACATGTGGGCCAAACGGGCGTTTGGCCCGCATGTCAGTGACACACCAATTGCACCTGCAGTTAAGTCTAGTGAATGCGGCATTGACATTCTGGAGAGACGGTGACCGTTTCAGGCGCATGCGAACTGTTTGACTGGTCAACCATACAAATACAGAGCTATACGCTGAGCCAGCGACCGTATAATCACCATATCTCGTATACAATGATCAAAGTGAGCTATCAAGACAAGTTCGACGACCGCCAATGCATTTTACTCGGTAATAGATGACCTGGATTGAAGGGAATCCTAATTTGCTTCGTCTTCTGTCCTTGAGCTCTTGACAAACCAATGCACTATACGGTTGTCCGACCACTCCACCCCAGAGCTCTCACCAAGCGTCGTTCATGCCACCACGCCACACACTAATAGGTAAGGCAGCGATGCCATCCCGCCGCGCTGAGTTCCTCGCCGCCCACGAACGCACACAAAATGGTAGGGAAGCGATGGCATCCCGTCATGCCGATTTCATCGCCGCTCGCGACCTCACAACTATGTGGGAGAAATTTGAAGATGCCAAGGCCGAATGGGCGATAGAGCAAGAGGCGGCCAAAGCCGCACAGAGGGAGCGGAAAAGTTAGAAAGCACTCAAGAAAAGAGAGGCCCGCCGCCACAAGAAAGAAAAGGACGCATGCGCTGCTGCGGAGAGGTCGGTGGAGATCCAAGCACGGTGGGGTGTCGCCGACAAAGCCGGGAAGGAGAACGACGGCGTCTGGCCAGCATGTGAGAAGTAGTAGTACTAGTAGTTAGTGTGTGTGTCTGTGTCTGAGTACGAGCATGTACCAGTACTACTAGTTACTACTGTAGTTTTTAGAGCAAATTACCAGTACATTATCCTAGACTAAATGGAAAAATTCCTATCCTATGCATCAAATGGCATCTCTTTCTCTATAGGAATTGAGATGCATGTCATCTCACTTCCTATGATTTTCATATTCCTATCCTATGAACGAAAGGAGGCCTCTGTTGGAGTAAATACTGTAGCTAGCAGTACTGCTGGTACAGTAGTTTTCTTGAAGAAGCGGAATTCAATGAAGTCATGATGGTTCCTTCGTCTAAGCAACTTCAAAGTGGGAAGTGGGCATGTGATTTGACGGTTCATTAGTCATTGTTACTGCGGCGCGACGACCTGGGTGACTCTCCCTTGGAGTTCTGCGTGCATGGCAAGTGGACCAGGATGGTCGACGTCCTACATGTTGGCGAACGGAAGTATTCTTTCCGATATCGTGGAGCAAGGAAACCGTGTAGTATAGTATCACTACTGATTGGTTCGCAAAAAAAATAGTATCACTGTCGATTTATAATTATTTTTTATTTCTGATGAATGCTAGCATTTCAACTCTTACGATGAAGGGTGCCAAACACGGCACGTGCTGGATGTCCCACACGTCAGGGAAAGGAGTGGGACATTAACAGCGTGGTAGAGCCCAGCATAAAAAAACAGCGTGGTAGAGCGTCTCCACTTCTTCCACTTCTGGGTCGGAGACCACACGTAGTAGTACTTAGTTGTATGAACGATACAAAGTGTGACCTAGAGAGAAAGACACGTCTAGTTGTAAGGTCTCGGGGCTTACACGTAAACAAATATAAAAGTTAATATGTGCCTCCAACTAATATAGTAGTAGTAGTAGAGTACTTAGGCACGTACTCCATAACATCACCGTGCATTGCACGTACAACATTTAGTGGTACTACGTAGTAAGAGACAAATGCCGCCCAATAGTTCCCTTCTCGACCTACTTTTGGATGTTTGGTAGAGTGTATGGAGGGTGCATGAGTCCACACTAGTTTAGCACAAATACACTAGAAGCATGCATGAAGAGAGCATGCATGAAGAGGGGTGTTGAGTTGAGCATGCATGAAGAGGGAACAACTATGCTGAGACGAGAACGCAACCAAACACACCCTGTATGCCACGCATGTTCATACCATTTGTGCCTTTCTACTTCACTTACTGCGCTACATTACTCAGATTCGTACGTCCACTCCTGGGTACATGTCCGTCTCGTAATTCCAGTGCCATGTGTTCTTCATATAGATGGAACGATCGTTGCATAACACGTGCGCCTTGATGCTAGATGTCTCGCGTGTTGGCAAAAGGATGAACAAAGATCACGTAAAAAAATAGAGTGGAAGAACATAGATTCCGGACGACCGAGAAGGAGCAAGGAACCTCGTGGTGGAGCGTCTGCACTCATAATATTTAATATTATTCAGTGATATAAAATTAACCAATCATCTCCACAGTGGACTGGAAGAGTACGAAACACGGCAGCCCAGTGTAGTTACATCATACTAGTACATGGCTAACCCACGCTATCACCATATTTCTTGGCTTCTGTGCGACACCTATCTCTAGTAATCCAGTAGCCTGTATCGCTTCTCCCTCCTCGTCTCTATCAAAGTGCGGTGGGCTGGCGTTTCTGCCGTCTATTGAGGTCGGTTACTATCACATGTTAGCGACATGCCAAGAGCATTCTAAAAAAATTCCTTTCACGTTCCGTTTTCAAAAAGAAAAAAAATCCTTTCACATACGAATTTGCATGTATGCTTTAAGCAACTTGCATGTCCTATACTACTCCTGTTTGATACTCTAACTTAGCTAGAGGTTAGACTAACTCATGACTAACCCTGAACTAACTGTAGCCAAAGAGGTGTTTGGGTGACAGGGTTAGATTGACAATAAATGCACTTCATGGAGAGAGAAAAGTGATTTTTCAATGGTCCCAATGAAAACTATCTCCAGTTAGCACCTCTTCGGTGGGATAGTTTTTTTGGTGGGTTCGGTGCAACTTGCTCCAATTTAAACCCTCATGCTTGGATACTTTAGGGCTATTTGAGCCCCAACTAGCTCAAACTAACTCTACCCATGGATCCAAACAGGGCCTATGGCCTGTCTCGATGCGGAGCAGTCGCGTGCACCGGGAAGCGGCGCTCTCTCGGTCGTCGCGCCACTTCAAAGCCGGCGCCAGTGAGTGGTCGCCTCCGCTCTGGCCGGGCATTAATGCGGCACTGACGCTCCAGGGTGACGCTGACCATTTCACACGAGAAGCGCGCGCTGGCAAGGGAGTATAAGTTTTGAACCGTTTCAGGTGTAGTAGTAATGGTAGTTTGCAAAACTACTCAATTATTGCACTCAGTTTCCTAAGAAATTGTGGTAAAAACCGTTACTCCACAGCCCGCTTCCCTTCTCCTTCCTGCTCGTGATTTACGTGGACATGTTAACGTGGTTGTGTCAAAAAAATGTCACTTCCTGCTCGTGATTTGCGTTATATAATTACAAGCAAGATTCTCGTGCATTGCAAGGAACATCAATATGCATTTTTTTAAACACCTGTTGTGATTGACCCATGCAAGAGTAATCCCATGTGTAAAAACTAATGATATCTCGAGAATTTTATCGGAAAACTGGTATCTCGAGAATGTCATCAAAAAAATTAAAGATGAGAGATAAGGCGAGGAGGAGTGGAGCGTGGTGGTGACTGGTGGTCGGAATGGGCGGAGGCATGGGGATGGACGGCGCCGGCAGGCGGCAGCGGCCACCATGCATGCTAGATTGTTCCAGAGACTTATTCCTTTTTTAGTTGCTAAGCAATGAGGTTGCGGGAGATAATGATGTGGAGATAGGTGCGGGTATCTTTTGTAAAATTATCATAGTTTGCGTCCTATCCGTCAGATATAGATCATACGGTCTGTATTACAAGATGGCAGGCACACCATCATCGCCAACTCATTTTTTTATAAGGGTATACAGATGATAAGTTTGCTGACTACTAAAGTAAAGTGGAATCTGTCCATGTTATGCAAGTAAATAAAGGTGATTGTTTATCATTCGGGTAAGGTTGGATGAAGGGTGGTAGGAACAAATGTTCTGCCTAGAGCATGTGTGTGTGAGATGGAGTCTTAGTGTGTGTGTGTGTGTGGTGTGTGTGTGAGAGAGAGAGAGAGAGAGGAGAGAGAGAGAGATGGAGTCTTAGTTTGTGTGTGTGAGAGAGAGAGAGAGAGATGGAGTCTAAGTGTGTGTGTGGGGGGTGCGTGCGTGTGTGTGTGTGTGAGAGAGAGAGAGAGAGATGGAGTCTTAGTGTGTGTGGGGGGGTGTGCGTGCGTGCGTGTGTGTGTGTGATGTAATTTAAGTGTGCATGGCTTCATCATAGAGAGGTGATGTGTATGGCAGAGGCCACCAACGATGGGGTGCAAGAGAGAAACTGCCCGTAGGAGGGAAGAGAAGGTGCGTGCGCGTGAGAGGAGTCGACATCGAGAGAACGTGTTTGTTCGAGAGACACCATGGAAGACTACTATATATCGATGGTGCATGTAGGTGGGAATTAAACAAAGTAGTACCGAGTCTCAGTGTATCCTTGCCTTGTAATCGTGCGACCGTGTATATTAGCGCAGCCTGTCGTTGTGCCTCTGCTTTAATGGTGGCCTTGCGTATTTTCTTTGTCAGTGCATAGTTGCACATTTCCGGGCACAACTACCAAAACCAACCCCGACGACACCTACATTAACACGTCCCTTTATGAGATATGTGTATCTCTCTCACTGACCCCGACCTTTGGAGGTGATCTGGCAGTTTTATTACCTTTCACCACGGTAAATAAACCAGCCCAGATGCTATATAAGAAGGCCACCTTGTGACCTTACCCAGCAACCCTCACCTCGTGCACCACTTTCACAACCATTTCTTGCCATGCCGAGCCCTAGTATTTATCGGAGAACCCCAGATGCAACCCCACGTAGCTTTGTCAAAATATTGTGGGACTTTACCTGCAGTACCATGGGTTCTACCCAGCCACCCCAGTACGAGCTGTTCAAATCAAGAATCACCCCATCCACCTCAGAATATTGGGCAGCAGTACACATTCCTCCTGTAGACCCCAACCAAGATCCAACAGAGGTTTCCTTCGTAGGGAAATCTATGCCAACCCCACGCTTGGCCATAGAAGCTGCTGCGAACAAAGCAATTGCTCGTCTTCGATCCGCAATACCTTATGCCCGTGAACGAGGATATTATTATTTTCCGGGCCGTGCTACACCCGGAGGAGTGACATCTTTTCCCGGTGGACGGATTGAGAGAGACCCAGTGCTAGCCAACCTTATCCAGTACATCATCGCTCAAGAGCATTTGAACCAGCGAGTGATGGATTATCTCCAGAGTTTCGCTGATTTGAATTCTCAGATTGCCATCGGCAGACCACTGAGGCCCGACCCGTAGAGACTCATACATCGACTGGTCAATCCACTTCCTCCGATAGAAGAGGAGTGTATTCCATTGCCAGAGACTTTTTCTCAAGACCCTGTCCAGTTACCTTTCCCATTTTAGATGTCACTGCTGTGTTTGTTATTTCAGCATTTATTATTACGTTGTATCTTATGCATGGTACCTCAAATTTGTGCGACAAGTCGAGTATTTAGTTTCTACTTATGAGTGGTTGTCTTCGTGAATAATCTGTGTAACCGCGAAAATCCTGGAATGAGTTTTATTTTTCCAGAATTGCTACATCTTTTATCCTCTCACGGCATGGATTAATTTTTATTCACGCAGCACCATGGCAGCACACTCACAACCGCTCGTACACATATGGAGTATTTATTTTTTTCACAACGGCTCTTAGCAAATCTCGAGGACGAGATTTTTTTCTTAAGGGGGTAAGTAATTGTAACACCCCAAAAATTTAACCAAGTTTTATTATATTAAAATTTTACCAGGAAATTAAAACTTTTATTTTCTGGACTCACTTTTGATTTTTGAAACATTTCCTTTCTAATTATCATGGAGTTTTTACCTCAAGTGAAATACTTCCCAAAATTTATTGGACTTTCTTCATTCTCAAAACTTTTTCCCCTTGGCAAGGATTGTATTTTGATATCTTCATCAACACTGGTGTTTGGTTATTAAAAACCTTTCTTCTGTTTGTCCCCTTCTCAAATTAAATTTTTGGGATTTATTTTCTTTAAGAGAAAAACCCTAGGAGTTTTGGGACTTATCTTATATTGAAACCACCCATGATTTTACCATGCCTCATGTGGTAAAACCTCCCAAAAACCCTCCTTCCCCTTTGGAGCAATCCATATATTCTGTCCCAACAAGTCCAACTCATTTTTTTGATTTTATTTCATTTATTTCCTTCCCCAAAACAATTATGTCCATTATTTTGAACCTAGGTGATTTGCAAAGCAAGTACCAAGATGCCTTTGAGTTTTGACCTCAAACCAACTCTCCTGGATAGTCCCTGGTACCCACAACCTAGAACCATCATGTTTCACTCCTCTCCTTTTCAAATATTTCAAATTACAGTCTCTGCAAGTTTGGACCAGATTTGTTAAATTTGGTAAAATTCATATCTCCTCTTCTCCAAAAATTCCACCAAAATTCAGGCAACCCCCAGATGCAATGAGAGGCCACTCCACCAAAAATCAGCTCAAGGAGAAACTCCCACATACCAAAATCATTCTGTCGAACACCTGGCCGACACTGGTTCTTTGCATTTTCAGAAAATGTTCAGAGTTTCAGAGTTTCAGTGTCGTTTCCCCGACAGAACTTCAGTCACATGCCCACTGTGCATTTGGCTCGATGCTCGCAGCCCCTCCCTCTTGTCCGGAGCACCACACACGCGCTTGGCGCCATCCTGGCGTCGGTGGCGCCCTGGCCCGCCTGCGCCGGCGTGTCCCGCGGTGGCAGAACCACCATAACGGCCGACAGGGGACAACACTGCGGCATAACGCCATTCGGCACCGCCCAAACCTTCTGAGAGCTCCGCGTGGCCATCTCCTTGCCAGCGCACGCATGCAGCACCGTCGCCGTGGCCTGGCACGCGCAGAGCGCGTTCTCTGCCGCCGACGTGTCGTGCGGCCGTTCCGTCGAGGACAGACCGTAACCACCCCTCCCGTGCTGAGATGGACACTGAAACGGCACCAATGCTCCGTCTAGTCGATGCTCCAGCTCCTAAGCCGACCGTCCAGCCACAGCGCCGCCGTAATCAACCGCCGGACTTATCCATTCACGGCAACCGCCTCGGGCCGGCTATAAATAGCAACCCCGAGCTTGCTCTCGCCCCGCACAACTCCACCACCTCACCAGACCCCGCCTAGCCACTGGAAGAGCCTCGAGGGGCCTTTCTTCCTCGACTCCGGCCCCCTCCGTCCGCCTCGGGCTCCGGCAACGTTCTCTTCGATGAGAACTCCTCCGCCGCCCTACTCTCGCCCGTAGCCTTGTACCACCTCCAGAAAGCTAAACCCCACTTCAATTTGACCCCCGCAGCTCCCTCAGGCGAGATCCACGACTGCCCGAACCACCATCCACCGGAGCAAGGGCCGCCGTCGACACAGTGCTCGCCGGCGACCACCACCACCACCCACAGACGCGAAAGGACGTGCTGATCACGAAGGTACCCTCCGATCCTCTTGCCTCGCCGTGGATCGCCGCCGGCGACCACCGCGGCTCTCGGGCGCCGACGAGCCCCGTCTCGCTCGTTTGAAAATTCAAACCTGACGGGTGGGACCCGCCCGTCAGCCTCTCAGCTATTATTTTTGAATCGCTTTCTGAAAGCGTACTTTGGCAAATATGCTTTCTACTCTGAATCGTTTTCTGCACTTTTCTGTTTAAGCTCCTGGGAGTTTTCTGTTTCATTACAGATGGGTCCTTGGACCAAAATTCTTATAACTTTTAAACAGAGAAGGATTTTTGATTGATTCTTTGTCTGTTCTCTTTAAAATTTTGCCTAGTTTATTTTAAGGTATATTTCGAAAATTTTCAGACAACCTTTTGGTACTGTTTTTGAAACTATATATTGATTCAAAAATATTTTTAATAGGATTTTGGAGGGAGGAGAAAGGCTTTCAAAAGTTCTAGGATGCACCTCACCACCCCACAACTTGAAGGCAAGCATTCTGAATCCCGGCATAATATTTTTGGCGTGTTCGTTGACACGTTTATAACACCACCTCATTTCGAAGCCCTTTATGTGGTGTCGCTCAGACGCCCAACTGTGGCATTTCTTTTAAAGCCCTTTATGTGGTGTCGCTCAGACGCCCGACTGTGGCATTTCTTTTAAAGCCCTTTATGTGGTGTCGCTCAAATGCCCGACTGTGGAATTTCTTTTAAAGCCCTTTATGTGGTGTCGCTCAGACGCCCGACTGTGGCATTTCTTTTAAAGCCCTTTATGTGGTGTCGCTAAGACGCCCGACTGTGGCATTTCTTTTAAAGCCCTTTATGTGGTGTCGCTAAGACGCCCGACTGTGGCATTTCTTTTAAAGCCCTTTATGTGGTGTCGCTAAGACGCCCGACTGTGGCATTGCTTGTTATTTATTTCATAAATTTTAATACTACTAGGTTATTGCATATTCATAAATAACATGCTTGCACGCATCAGAGTTTTATTTATCTTTTGTGACTGACGTCATGAGCATAAACTATTTTCAGCACACCATTGTTATGTTATACCTGTATTTATAATGTTTGCGAGTACATTCAAAGTACTCACTGGCTTGTCCCTGGCTATTGTCTTGGCCAGATTTCTTGCACGGAGAGGAGCGATGCGATGACAGCCCCGGAACCTAAGCAACGGTGATAGCAGCCTCGTGAAGATAGGAGTTAACCTGGTCAGCTGTTCCTGATGGGAAATGGAGTCCCAAAGACACTGATGATCCACAAACCGCTTCTGCCCTCAACCACTAGAAACCATTTGTTGTACTCACAGGCCAGAATGGCCTTGTACTACATATTTTGTATTTTGCTTGGAATTTCTGTATCAAGTTGGAGCCTCATCAGCTAACAGTAATCCTGGGGCTGATGAGCTCAACGGTCTTTTTCTGGAAATTTATACCCGGAAAACCGGTCGTGATAGAAGAGTGAGAGGCGCGCGGGGCGGAGGGGGGGTAGCTAGAAGGAGATTGTTAAGTGTGAGTGTGTGTTTTGCCCATCCAGGCGGAAGTTATGTGCACAAAAGAGGAGAACGATTCGATGTGGCGTTAGGATTGAGGGTAATTAACTACGTATGGAGACATAGAGACCTTGAACGTGCATGTGTGAGAGGTATACATGTATACGTGGGATGGGTGTGTGTGTGCGCGCGCATGATCGAGATAGAAGAAAGAAGACATAAGTCCTAAGATCAACGACATGGGAGAGACGGATCGGTATGACAATATGCATGCATGTGAGAATGCAGAGAAGAAGGCCCGACAATTGAGCATGTGTTTTTGTCTTTAAAAGATAGTGGCGTGGGCTGGAGCATGCATCTATGGCAAGCAGAGGGGGTGAGGCGCAACAATTTTGCAAAAGAGATCAACCTATAAATGCGTATGTATGGATAGACATATATAGTGTGGGTGATAGGAAGCAAGACTCCGTGCAAGAAAGAAATGTTGACGGAGAAACTACAGATAGATACAGAGATGGAGATGCTAGCTAGAGAGACATCCGTTAGTTTGGGTGTCGGAGATGACCGTCGGGTGGTTCAAAGGGTGAAGTTATATATGTGTGTGAGAGGGCACTTGACTGCATGTAGAGAGAAACATATGTAGTGTGTATGATAGGAATCAAGAGTGAGGGCGAGAAAGAAGGTTGATGGAGAAACAGATAAATAGAAAGATAAAGATGCTAGCTAGTGTGCGCTAGAGATAGGAGTCGAGTGGATCAGAAGGCTGGGTTATGTGTGTGGGTGTGAGAGAGATAGAGAGAGGGTGCATGTGAGTCACATACAAACAAATATCAGAGAGAAATGAGATCCAGAGAGATGGAGTTTTGTGTCTGCGAGAGAGAAAGATATTTCACAATGAGAGTGATAGTTAGAGAGACATATGAGTGAACGCAAGATATCTCTAGGGAGAGAGGGTGTGTTTGAGCGACATACAAGAGAACAATGGAGAAATATGAGACCCTGGGAGACAGAGTTTGTGTTTGTGTGTGAGAAAGAGATATTGAAGAGGAAGAGTCGTAGGTTCTCATATCTAAGGAGCGAAAGACATCTCTGTATGAGGGGTGTGCGAGTGGCACACATGGGAATAGTTGAGATAAATGAGACCTCGGGAGACAAAGTTTTGTGTTTGTGTGAGAGAAAGAGATTCCACATGGAGAATCATAGCTAGAGACACATAGCAGGGAGCGTGATATACTTAGAGAGAGATAGAGTGATGAAGGTCGATGGAGAGAGTACCGTCAGTGTGTTACGAAGATAAAAGATCATTGTCTACATACAGGTAGCACGAGAGATGCCTGAGAGACGATGAACGCGTATAGGTCCAGAGAGATAGTCCTATATAAGCATGAGTGATAACTATATGAGACGAATATCTGGATTAAAGGGGATTCAAATATTTAAACTGGAGATCACGACATCAATAATATCATAATGCAAATTGGTGTATTAAACATGCATATTCATTTGAATTTGGGCACACGTGTAATGTTATATAGTTTATCAATATTGGTGATCCATAGATTCTTCAATTACAAACAATGCATGGTTTATATGCAATTAATGTCTAAACGGGATTACACTATATGTTGCATGTGCAAAACACATTATACATGTTTGGGAAGTTAAAAAACCCCGCATGAAACACACATTAATTGGAGACAGTTAGCGAGGAATGCATACATTGGATTTCAACATAAAGTGGTTTCAAATATTTGAAAATCCAAATTGATGGATACAACCTTATGAATCTGAGATCATGCCATTTGTAAACCATATTTATGTATAAATAGTGTTGTGCTTTTGAAAGTATATATATAAAAAAATAATGTATATAGAATGTAATTCCAATTGAAAATGGATCCCGCCCGAAAAAAATAGTAGAATACAAACGGGATTCGAATTGAGTTGGCACGGTAAACGTGCACTGTGCAAAATTTGAACGAAGCGGGGAAAGTCGCAGTAACCGCCTGAACCAAAATCTGCGAGATGGAAATCACTACTGCCTATCCCTGCCGCGCAAAGCCTATCTGCTGGATTTCTATAGGTTTCGATAGGGGTAGGTTTGTAATTTCACCCAAACGTGACGTAACCACCTCTCACCCGGATTCATACACGGTGGGCGCCAAAACACAGTGTGCCCTCGGCTGAAATCGACTCCCTCCCCGATTCATATTCATACACGGTGGGCGCCAAAAACAAACTCTCGTCGGCAAATATTCGGTGTATGCGAGATTACCGTCCTATCCCCAACCGACTAATGTTGTTGTGATGTAGTAGAAATTTGAAACGGGGGCTAAGTTTGTAAATTTCCTCGCATTTGAGACAAGCGCGCCCTGAATACATGGTTCCCCCCTTCCTCTCTACCTCCCTTTTCCCCATCCGTACTCCGTGGGCGCCAAAACACCCTCTCCACCCCACCATCCTCCGTCCGCTGCCGTCCGCCACCCCATCCACCGCCCTCCTCCTCCACCATGCCGGAGCTGATACCCCGATGCCGCTGTCCATTACAAGAGATCGACCTCTCTCATCCACGCCTTTGGACCGGGATCCTTGCATCCCGTCCTCTCGCTTCATCCCCGCCGTCGTCCACCTTGCCGGCGCCGCTCCTACGATCGTCTCATCCACCGCGCCCCGCCGCCATCGTCTACCCTCCTAAATCTGCTTCCACGCCACCGACAGCCATTGCTACCGCAGCACCGTCAAATTCTCACCAGATGCATACACGACGCCGCACCAGAGGCGGTACTCTTTCGTATCTGCTCAACTTATTTATCGCAGCAAGAGAATAGATCACCACTGCTTTACTCTAATTTCTTATCTTGGTTGCGAAGTTGCCTTTGTCTAGTTTGCACCTTCAGATCCGCCATGGCACGCTCAACATTATACTCCCAATGCTTATGGTTTTCCCCTTTTATATTCCACACTAGTTAAATCACAGTAGACTAAATTTCAAAATTGGGTCAGTCGATTTTTCAGAGCTCGCGGGAGTTCGCCGGTGCGATCCAAGGGGCTCGGGTGGTTGTGGGGCCTCGCCGAACGAAGAAAACTCGACGTGGGTGGGGGGTGGGGGTGGCGGAGGAACACAGGCGGTGGGGGCCGATGGTCCAGCCGGTGGTCCGGCCGGCGGCCCGTGCGGTGTTCTGTATGGGAAGAATCAGAGACGAGGAAGAAGAAGGGTTAGGAGACGTAGGATCTTCATCCAACCGCCTGAAATGGTCGAGAGATAGCTGGGAGTTGCATTCTTAATGCGCTCTGGTTCATCATGTCTGGGCACTGCGCAACCAACATTTTATTATCCAAAATTTGCTTGCTCTTCTTTACCATGTTCGGTAGAGCTGTGACACAAAATGTAGGACCGACTCCAGCAGACTGTACCCATACTTCATTGGCCATACCACTAGCCCCACCACACAGGACCTACACTCCAGCAAAAGGTATACCGATTTCATTTGCCATAGCACCAGCCGTACCACAGAAAAATCCCACTCCAGCAAAAAGTACAGCAAGTCCACCAGCCGAAGACCTATCCCAACTGCAGAGACGGCCAATTCCTGCAGATTGGAACCCCATTCCATTTATTCCCAGTTTAAAAGACAATGCTTTCAATATTGTTAGGGACTATGTGCATATATTCCCATCATGGGAAGATTATAGTGAAGACAAACACCATTTTCACATCTTCCTGTCCAACTTACGTGTAAGTGCTATTATTCATGGTTATTATTTTCTTGTTTTCTGCTGATCGAACACATCAATGATTTACATTACATTATTGTAACTAGGTGAGGGCCAATCTGGATAGTCATGACGAGCAAAGCTTGCTTGTGCTTTTCAAGGAAGCATTGCAGCAGTATCGGTGTTACCTGAGGAAATCACACTTTGATGGCAAGTCTATAAACGAATTTCCGATGAAGTCTCCTGTGCTAAATTTAGAAGACAATGAATGGAAAAACCTTGTTATGCACTGGTCTCGTTCCCAGGATGAGGTACTGTCTATGAAATCACATGACAATTTGAACTTCTACTTTTCCGCATGTGCCTTACGGATCTTTTTTGCAGGAAATCAGCTCGAAGAAGAATTCCGGTTTGAAAAGAACTACAGGATATCGCAAATATGCTGCCCGCTGCTTTGCTCTTGTTAGTACCTGTTGTCCTGTATCACTATACTTGCATACATACCTGGTTCATTATGTGACAGCAGTATGCATGATAGCTTGCTTATCAATTGTTCGCTCCAAATTATCTGATCTGTATGAATGGTTACATTAGTGTAGAATTATCCAATGCCAATGAATTTTTTTAGCTCTGCATTGTTCTTGTAAGTACATGCTGTCCTTTATCAGTGTACTTATATTGACAGGTACTTGTTCATGTACCATCACTCTGCAGCTTATTTTTCTTTGCCCTCCATTTTCTACACATCAGATCTATATTTACTCTTACCATAAGGTTGGTACTGAAGAAGTTTAGCTGTGCATTGCTCTTGGCTGTGCCTTTTGCCTGTATCGCTGCACATACATTTATGGCTACTTGGTTATGTAGCATCACTCTTCATCTTATCTTAAATATTCTCCATTTTTTCATATATTATCACATCTATATTTACTCTTAACAAAATGTAGAATAAAGGCAATGCTTATGAAGAACATTCTGTGCTAAACTTCTTGAATTGCCCCCCCATCAGCATGGACAAGGGCTTTATAGAGCCTGTCTTCACCAGTAATGTAAGTCTGTCCTTCTCAAGCCTTCAAACTTTGTTGTGTATATTTGGTTAGGCATGACTGCAACAGCTGTTTATTTTTGGTGTTTGCATCAAATTGCATGTTTAAAGTTTATTATGTAGTTCATAAACAAAAGTTTGTCCTTCTCAATTTAAGTTTTCAGTTGTATAACCAAGTTCCTTCTTCATACCATGTAAATTAAACTATACAGAGCAAGTGATCTTCTTTTGCACTGCATGTATGCTTCTGTTCTTCATCCGTAATCTAGTGGTGTGGTGAACCTACCCACCACAACACAATGTCATATTATGCAATGTCTTAACTATGAACAATGTCATATCATTCTACTATTATTTAAACCGCCTCTTTATTTGCCAATCTGAAATGGGATAAATTGACAGCACACTAACCATTGATACTTATGAGTTCTTGATCTGTACTCCAGTGGTGTCGTGAAGCTGACAACTCCTTCACAATGTCAATTCCTGCCATGTATTGACCTGAACAATACCATATTGTGTTAATGCAATTTTAAACTGTGTCACTTTATTCGTCAGTAAGAAATGTGATGAATTGTCAGCAATGATACTTTTATGTGCAAAACTTGTCATCTGTCTGCTTGTTTATCTTTCAGAGTGAGGAAGATATAAGTGTTGAACAAGCGCAGTCTCATCATCTTGCTCAGCTGCTTGCGCTGCAGCTCCCCAGCAGGGCTAACCTTTCTTGAACTCTATTGAAGTGATGTCGGTTTTGTATATTATTTTGTCGGCGTGTTTATTTGCACTGGTGGCGATCTTTGATGCCCGGTGTATGTAATCTGCTGTCTGCTTGTGCTTTATTATCATACTGGCGAACTTTGATGCCCAGTGGATGTAATATGCCGTAATTTCTTTATTGTATAGTCTAGGTTTTTTTTCTTATTCATGATGCTACAGTTATTTTACTGTATATATATCATGTCTTTGCAGTAAACCGGCCAAACCGTAAAATTATGGTACATAATCGGGCCGTCATGCAAACACGATGTATGATCCGCATCATGGGCCCCGTCAAACTGGCCCACTAGTAGATTCGGGCCTTTAATAGGCCGAGTAACCCCCGGCCCTCTTTTCGCAAGAAAACACAATGGGCTTTTAGGAGGCTGAGAAGTAGGCTGGGCCTGAAACGTGCCGAATAGCTCACGAGTCGGCGGTAGCCCGAAATGGACCCCGACCCATGATTGTGCGAATCAATTCACGGGCTTTTAACATACCAAAGTTGTCTTGGTCCTTGTTTGGCCCAATCAGATATCGGCTGCGAGCAGGCCGGATGCAAACCGGGTCGTAGTTAGGCCCAACTATATGACGGGCTTTTAACAGGCCGAAATTAATATAGGGCTGAAATGTTAAATGGGCCCTTAACAGGCCGAAACTAATATCAGGCCGAATTACTAAATGGGCCTTTAGCAAGTGGGCCCAAAAGCATAGCGTCCAATTAACGGGCCGAATCTGATATGGGCCATAATTGAGCCCAAAGCCTCTTAAAGGGCCGGACCTGATCTGGGTCGTGATTTGGCCCAAAAAGTGGGAGGCTTTTAACGGGCCGGATCTTATATGGGCCATTATTAGGCCAGTAACATGGCAGGCCATTAATGGACCGGATCAATTATGGGCTGGCATTTGGCCCAAAACATGGCAGCCAGTTAATGGGCCGGCCTACTAGGGTCCTCAAAATCTTGTGGGCCTACAGCTGGGCCGGCCCATTAATGTCAGCGAAATCTTGTGGGCCTTTAGCTAGGCCAGCCCATTATGATCCGCAAGAATTTTGTGGGCCTTTACCTGGGCCGGCCCATTATGGCACACAAAAATCTTGTGGGCCTTTACCTGGGCCGGCCTATTATGGCCCGCGAAATCTTGTGGGCCTTTAGCTGGGCCAGCCCATTATAGTCCGCAAAATCTCGTGGGTCTTTAACTGGGCCGGCCCATTATGGGCCGCAAAATCTTGTGGGCCTTTAGTTGGGCCGGCCCATTTAAACTTGATTGGTCCTGCCACGTGTCGACGTATCATAGGCGCCTTCTGTCCAATGAGTGGATGACATCTGTCCCAACAATGAGCCGACACGTGTTTCCTCCAGCCAATGATGATTTTACACGTGGAAAATACCCATTGGTTGGGGCTGTTAACGGGTTATCGGATCCAAAACCCGACCCGATAGCTTAACGGTGTTCCGTTACGGTGGATGCCACGTGTCGGTCACCCTTGACGAAAGCACTTCTGTGACGCGCGATTTATCGTCATGGAAGTGGACACTTCCGTGATGATAATTTTGGTAATGTCAACGAACACTTCTACGACAGCACAGGTATGACTATCTTGATTCTGTCATTAATTTGTCATGGATGTACATGCATGACAAAAAACGCGACCTACTATGACAAACACGTATCATCACGGAAGTGTATTTTTTTGTAGTGTATTGACATAACCTCGATTATTGTCAGTCCTGATTTGGCCAGCGTCTTTATCCTGTCCATCAGGAAAGGACCTCTTTGTTATCTTCCTCCTGGGGGCTCCAAGGGCGCCAGCTGTGGC
Source organism: Triticum aestivum (assembly GCF_018294505.1). NCBI lineage: Eukaryota > Viridiplantae > Streptophyta > Magnoliopsida > Poales > Poaceae > Triticum > Triticum aestivum. The sequence continues at coordinate 477,609,752 of NC_057807.1, read as the reverse complement.
GTTTCTTCAACGGGGCATTTACAAACTCAGGAAGGCACATCCGAATAGGGTCCGGAAGGGGGACGTCCTCCATGTAGAACCACTCTGAAGGCCAGTCTTCGGATGTCTTCTTGGGAGTACCGGATAGGTATCCGATCCCAGCGATGCGCCATATTTCGGCCCTACCCACTTGATATACCGACCCCTCCTGAGTGCGGGGAACGAGGCAGAATAGCCCCTTCCATAGCTCGAAATGAGCTTCACAGCCCAGAAATAGCTCGCAGAAGGCAACGTAGCCTGCGATGTGTAAAATGGAGGCGGGGGTGAAGTTATGCAGCTGGAGGCCATAGAACTCCAGGAGCCCGCAGAGGAACGGATGGATTGGAAATCCAAGTCCCCTCAGCAAGTAAGGGACAAGGCATACCCGCTCCCCCTTGGACGGGTTGGGAAAACTCTCCGCTTGCTCCCAGCCATTATAAGTGGCTAGTCCGGCTCGGACGGGGACCATGTATGCAGGCGCGAGAAACCCCTGGGTCTGCAACTCTACCAATCGGCTATGGGGAACGAAACACTTCTCCCAATTGCCTGGCTTAGTGCTACAGGAGCGAGAGGAGGAGCCGCGACGGCTGGCCATGATGGGATGGATTTTTCCGAGCATGCTCTGATGGATACTCGCTGGGAGGAGATGGTGTGATTTGGATCTGAGGATCCCCGTCTCTTTAAATAGACGATCTACTTACATGGTCAGGGTGGCAAATGCAAAAATGCCCCGACTTCTCGCATTCGCTCGACACGTGGAGACAGCCATTATTAAAGCACAGAAGCCGAGGAGTGCAACATTAATGGGAAGCCGGACACTACTCGTTACAACAGGTACTCTGGAGAATTTGGAGAAGAACCCGCCATGCAATGCCGAAGACAAATCTGCACGCCGGACTCATCGTCATTGAAGCCTGGTTCAGGGGCTATTGAGAGAGTCCTGGATTAGGGGGTCCTCGGATAGCCGGACTATATACTTTGGCCAGACTGTTGGACTATGAAGATACAAGATTGAAGACTTCGTCCCGTGTCCGGTTGGGACTCTCCTATGCGTGGAAGGCAAGCTTGGCAATTCGGATATGTAGATCTCCTTCTCTGTAACCGACTCTATGTAACCCTACCCCCCTCTGGTGTCTATATAACCGGAGGGTTTAGTCCGTAGGACAAGAACAATCATAATCATAGGCTAGCTTCTAGGGTTTAGCCTCTACGATCTCGTGGTAGATCAACTCTTGTAATACTCATATCATCAAGATCAATCAAGCAGGAAGTAGGGTATTACCTCCATCGAGAGGGCCCGAACCTGGGTAAACATCGTGTCCCCCGCCTCCTGTTGCCATTAGCCTTAGACGCACAGTTCGGGACCCCCTACCCGAGATCCGCCGGTTTTGACACCGACACATGGTCTCCTTGATGTTCTTGGAGATTTATTCGATGTAATATTCTTTTCCGGTGTGTTTGCCAAGATCCGATGAATTATGGATTTATGATCAGATTATCTACGAATATTATTTGAGTCTTCTTTGAATTCTTATATGCATGATTTGATATCTTTGCAAGTCTCTTCGAATTATCGGTTTAGTTTGGCCTACTAGATTGGTTGCAATGGGAGAAGTGCTTAGATTTGGGTTCAATCTTGCGGTGTCCTTTCCCAGTGACAGTAGGGGCGGCAAGGCATGTATTGTATTGTTGCCATCGAGGGTAAAAATATGGGGTTTTCATCATATTGCTTAAGTTAATTCCTCTACATCATGTCATCTTATTTAATGCGTTACTCCGTTCTTTATGAACTTAATACTCTAGATGCATGCTGGTTAGTAGTCGATGTGTAGAGTAATAGTAGTAGATGCAGAATCGTTTCGGTCTACTTGACACGGGCGTGATGCCTATATTCATGATCATTGCCTTAGATACCGTCATAATTATGCGCTCTTCTATCAATTGCTCGGCAGTAATTTGTTCGCCCACCGTAATATTTTTTATATTGAGAGAAGCCACTAATGAAACCTATGTCCCCAGGTCTATTTTACATCATATTAGTTTCCCGTCAACTTGCTAATTTATGTCGCCGTTTCTTTACTTTGCAATCTTTTACTTTCCGATCTATAAACCAAAAATACCAAAAATATTTAATTTACCGTTTATCTATCTCTATCAGATCTCACTTTTGCAAGTAACCGTGAAGGGATTGACAACCCCTTTATCGCGTTTGGTGCAAGTTTGTTGATTGTTTGTACTGGTATTTAGTGACTTGTGCGTTATCTCCTACTGGATTGATATTGTGGTTCTCAAACTGAGGGAAATACTTACTCTACTTTGTTGCATCACCCTTTCGTCTTCAAGGGAAAAACCAACACAAGCTCAAGAGGTAGCAGTGCCTTGTTTTAGACACTGTAATGTGAATCGTCCGATTGTAGTGATATTTTGCCCCTCCCAAGTCACAAGTTTCGGTCATCTCCTCCCTAGCAGTGTACTCCATCACGCCACTTATTGTACCACCGAGCTCACTTGACAGTCTAAACAAGATTGAGAGGGCCTTCCTCTGGTCCGGGTCAAATAAGTCTACCAGTGCCAAGTGCAAGGTGAATTGGGAGACAATGTAGCAGCCAAAGGAGTATGGTGGTCTTGGTGTGCTCAACACTGACAAGTTTGTGCGTGCGTTGCGTTTACGGTGGCTTTGATGTGAATGGAAGGAACCTCAAAAGCTATGGGTGGGTCTTGGCAACCCTTGCACCAAGGATGACCGGAATTTTTTCTATGCCTCCACTACTATCATCGTCGGCAATGACGCCCGAACTCCATTCTGGGACCTCCCTTGGCTTCTGGGACGCAAACCAAAGGACATCGCTCCACTCATCTTCGAGGCCTCGAGGAGAAAAAATTGGATGGTGCGTGAGGCTCTAAACGGGAGTGCATGGATTCTCACAATCAACAACAACACGGTCGTCTCCGGTGACCACATTCGGGAATTCTTCACTCTTTGGATGCTCATAAATGACTTCCACCGAGACGGCCAACTTGAAGATGATATTGTATGGAAGCACGCGAATGACATGATCTACAGCGTCCACTGCATATATAGCTCAGTTCCTTGGCATGTCGCTATCCCTTATGGATCAAATGGTTTGGAAAGTTTGGGAACCACCAAAAATGAACTTTTTTGCTTGGTTGGCTATCCAAAATAGGATTTGGACTGCCGATTGGTTGGCAAAACATGGTTGGCCAAATTGTGGCCTTTGCCAGCTTTGCAAACGAGAACATGAACCGGGCGCACATCTTCTTTTCAAGTGTCGCTACATGCTCACGCTGTGGCGATTAGTCATTGAGAAGCCTGGCCTTGCTCATATGGACACAAGCGTTTGGCATCTTGCGGACTCCGTCAGCGAGTCGTGGGACAAGAGAACCAACAATCAAAACCCCAACAGACATGCTATGCCTCTCTTACCATGCTCGTCTCTTGGACAATATGGAACGCATGGAATGCTAGGGTGTTCCGCCACAAATGTGCGCCTCCGCCCATTCTCCTTCACACCATTTTAGAGGAGCTAAGAAACTAGGGCATATTATTTCGCGCGAGTAGTTGTCATGCCATACGTGTGGTTCCTTGTAACACTCTAACCTCTATTGTCTTCTTATTTAATTGATGAGGTAAATCTTTTGCCTCCGTTTGAAAAAAATAAAAATAAAAGTAATGCTCTCCTCTGGATGAGGCGTATGTCAAGGAAGCGTGCTGAGTCAATCGTGGCTGTAAACACGTACATCAAGGGGATAATTCCATCTACAGTTTGGTTAGATGTTTTAGGGCCTTGTAGCCGGTGTCATTCTTAATAAGATACTGATGCCCCGGGCGTTGCTGCTGAATTTGTTGCAATATATTTTGATAAAAATGGTTGTCAGGATTTTAGATAGGAAAATGGAAACTGAAAGCACATATAAGACGAAAAATGTTATAGGACTGACGTTTTTTGGGAGTGGTTTTTTTTTTGAGGAAACGCTCTCTAGTGCTTTCAATTCCGCGCACAAATCTTAAAGCGGTGACATGTGTACTACTATGGGGAACATGAAGTTGATTATGGGTGTGTCTGGTAGCCTGCGTGGAGGGTGCACGAGACTGAAAGTTTCCTACCTAACCCACTTTCAGGTGTTTGGCAGGGTGTATGGGCTCTTCTGGGCATAGCCCGTCTGATGCAAAAAAGGCCCCGAGCTATGCTCGCTGGAGCACCCACATACATGCGAGCTGGGCTCAGCGTGGCTCTGTTGGACCCTAGCAAAATTCTTCTCCCGACCCACTATGCTCGCCCCACCCCTCTCGCTGACCTAGCCGCCACCCCTCGCCCCCATCTCTCTCCCGCGAGGCCGCGAAGAACCATGGCGACTGGCGCCTGATCTTCATCCCCGCCGGCCTCCTGTTTTTCTCCCTCGCCGCCGTAACCACCGCCCCGGTCTACCTCACCGTCGCCCCGGTCTACCTCGCCACCGCGCCGGTCTACCTCGCCACCGCCCTGGTCTTCAGATCGCGGCCGCCGCACGTGGATCTCGCCGCCGCCAGGCCTAGCCAACCGTCACCGCCGGAGAGGTAGCTTCCTCACCCCTTCCTTCCCGCCTCGTTCCCCTCCGCCCTCCTCACCCCTTCCTTCCTGCCTTGGGCTCACAGGGAGTAGCCGCTGCTACGTGACTAGAAACTGCTCCTCTGTTCCCTTATGATTATCATGTATAGGTGGTCAAAATGATTATAGTAGATGTATAACTTATGATTGTTGTACCTACTATGCTCATATTTTAGTTTGTTCATTGCTTGTCATGCTGGGGAAAAAATCTGTTGTGCTAAGTATCAATTTGTTTGTATTGTCATAGATGGATGAATTGGCAAAAAAAACGAAGGCAATTAATTGTGAGAGGAGCCGGTCTAGTGGCTGGATTGTATCCCAAGAAGGCCCCCAAGGTCATGAATTGGACTCCTCCTATGTCGGCGTTGATGTTGAAAGGCCTTTCAGAGGTGGCGGCAAGAGGTGCCAAGACTGACAAAGGATTCAAAGAGGTTGAAAAATTGAAAGTTGCAAAGCGTATATCTTCTTTCGTTGGTTATGACGTGTCTATTACGCAAGTGCACAATCATATTCGCAAGTGGAGGAATAGGTGGACAAGGCTTGTCTATTTGAAGGCTTTAAGTGGGGCACTTTGGGATGACGACAAGAAGATGGTAGTGCTAGAAGAACAACACTATTTGGGCCACACTCGGGTATGCATGTCCATGTACCAGCCTTTTTTGAATGCTGAAATGAGTTATCTTAGTGCTCAAAGAGTGTTAAAATGATATAGTTTTGCCAACAATAATGATGTTTCATAGCTTTGTTCAAATGGTGTTGCAGGATCATCCAGCAGATGCTGAATTGCTCAATTCTCCACTGGAGAACTACGACTATATGGAACTTTGCTTTGCTAATAAGCATGCCACTGGGAAATATGCAATGGGCCCCGGTGTGCCCCTAGGAACGCCTATTGTTGTGGAAGACAAGGATAAACTGAATGTCATGGAGGGGGAAGGAACAACGGATGAGGTATTGCAACATCTTCCTGGATCTAACTTTGTACTTCCTACTGCTAGTGCCACTCAGGACCCTTCTCCTACTTCAAATAAGAAGAGAAAGAGGGCATCTGGCTTGACAGAGGAGGACTCAATCCAGTGTAGCAACATGACTGATGCTATGCGTGAGATTGCAAGTGCTATCAACAACACTTGTCATGTTGAAACACACCCTGACTTGTACAAGGCTGTCATAGACCTTCTTGTGTTTGATCAAGATGAGCACTTGGCAGTTTTAGATTATCTCACAGAACATAAGGCAAAAGCCCTTAACTTTTTGAAGATGGATGATGAAGTTCGAAAAGCATCGTTCAAGCGAATCTTGAAAGCCAATCCTGGTCTTCTTTGAGTTGTTGTTAGTTGGTGCTTGATGAGACTATCACTTTTGTAATGCCTATTATAAAGTGTACTTCAAATGAGACTATGTAATATGAATCTAGTGATGCACTGCTACGAATTATGGTTATTATTCTTATGTAATATGAATCTAGTGATGCACTGCTTCAGATCAAGGTTATCATGTGTTATGTTAATTGTTGATTATTTTATTTATATTATCATTGTTCAAATTATGTTGGCATGGTAACATTTTATTGCTCGAATTGTTCCATGAATTGTCGAAATGTTGTTTCAATATTTGTCTTGACGGCAAAAAAAACATTCATGAAGCATACCTCAGATACAGGCTACCAAACACAGTCTCTGTGCAACATGTCTCGACTGATGCAGCCTACCAAACACAGTCTCAGCTCAGCATGCATCAGTACATACATTGCTACCAAACAACTGCAGTTGCATGTACTGAGCATGTCTAGACTAAGCATGTCTCAAATAGGAACAACTATGCTAGGGTGGGAACAGCTGCCAAACACACCCATCCGCGCACACACGGCAAGAGGCAAGAGGCGGACATCTTGCTATACAAGGCAGAACACAAATTACATAAAGCAAATTAGGTTCAGATCGAAACACCCACCCCTACAGCCAGTCACGGAAAACATAATCCCTCCCGTCTTAAAAAGATTCAGGTCATATTTTGACTGTCCAAACCCAGAACATGAAGCAACTATGTACAAAGAAACATTAGGGGAATTGTCACACAACCATGCAGTTTCAGTAACATCATAAAACATTATAATAATATGTAATCAGAAGACATGTCGAAATTTCAACAATGACAGTACAAATGAACAATTACTACATACTCCCTCCGTTCCTAAATATTTGTCTTTTTAGATATTTCAAATGGCCACCACATACGAATGTATATAGACATATTTTAGAGTGTAGATTCACTCATCTTGCTCCGTATGTAGTCACTTGTTAAAATCTCTAGAAAGACAAATATTTAGGAACGGAGGGAGTACATATTAAGTCACTCCGTTTGCTTGCCCATGCAAATGTTGCCCGAGGACGCATAAAATGTTCAGCTATCACAGAAACTAGCAAACACAACCAGAGCTCTAGATGAAGTATATTCGCTCTCATAAATGAAACACCATAATATTGGTCCAAACATTGAGATATGGCGCTAGATGAGAGATAACTTCATACAGCTCAAACGAACAGGTTCAACACATGGTGAGCACAAATTCAACGGAGCAGAGGGCATGACGAGATCTAATGGTTGTCAACCCTGTCTCCATCCACATATGTGAATCCAAACCTCCCAGATTTTTCCCCGTGGCCAGGTGGGAGCGAATCTTTGAGCTCATCGTCCGGATGGCGCCAACACGGTATGGGCACCGGCCACCTATTTCCATTATCCAATCATTTTCCACACACAGTAACGTTATCGGCAAATTTTGTTTATGCAAAACATCAAAGTGATGAGTAAATATAATGCACACCTGATTGGTTTACCACTGCCAACTTCAACAGTCCTGTGTCAAACACAGTAGGCCAGATTTAATGCAAAGTTTTTCTTTTTCTCTTTCATAAAACACAAAATTTCAAGTCCTGCAGTTGAATATGCCAAACAAAAAGTCAGTGTACATACCCATTTTCCTTAAAATGTGCCAGCACTCGAATAATACAATCCCTGAACAAGAACGGGGTTCCTATTTTCTTATCATAGAAGTTCATGCCAACAAATCTCCCTTTAAAGTCAATCAGAGGCCCACCAATCCCAGCCTAGCAAACAAAAGGTGTCATTAAAGCAATATGAATGGAGAAGTTGCAATTTGTTTTGCCAAAGAGATATGGTCTAGTACATCATGTGACGGATACATCAAATAAGATTAACCCACGACTTCACGAGCAGTACTAACCTTAGTGATCTTACAACTGGAGTACCTAAGATCTCTGTAGTCAAGCACGCCTGACCAGTCAGTTAGTCTTCCATGTGTAGCCATTAACTTGCCAGATTTGAAGCAGCGCCCCACAGCTAGTACCTTGGAATCTTCCAGAATTAGAGGATTCCACCAATCTTCGTGAATTCTAACTGGACGAAGACAGCAGAAATCCTTGACAACGACAAGAGCAACATTGTAGTGTAAATTACAATATTGCAGTTCCCCTTCTTTGTATTTATTGTTTGGAAGCAAAACTTCAATCTGCAAATGGCACTTGTGAGACTTAAGCAGAAAATGTAAGGACCACATCAAGAACCAACCTTCAATTTTTCAGCAATCTTGTTTCCATCTTTAGGATCCCTAACCAAACTCGCTGAAGTCAGAATGGGGGTGCATCCATTCCATTCAATAAATAAGCCTGTGCATGCGAAAAACCTCCTTTCTCCTGTATATATAGTTATATACCGCACTTTTGATTGACAGCCAAGTTCAAATATGGAACAGTAAATAGCACATTACTGAGATATTACCGCTGAATGAAGCGAGTGCGACAACTCGTCGAGGTAAACTATGAGAACCCATTTCTGTGAGTTGGCTCCAGATATCTTTACCAGAATCATATATGTCACCAAAAATCTCTTCGAAGGTATTAACCAAAACCAAGCCCTCTGTTCAATGTTAGATGGTACAATAGTAGTCAGTACTCAGTAGTAGAGGAAAGCTGTAAACAAGTGCAATACAGTACCGACTTACAAGCATCAACTCACCACTGACAATAGTTTTCGATGGCTTTGGATAACCCAAGGAGTCTAGATCACCAGATCTGTCTATGTCCCCAAGTTGAACACACCCATGAAGATAGTGTAATAAGGTTAGCTGATTAGCATTGACACCATGAGAGTACAACTATAAAATGGCTAAACAGCTTACGTGAAAGGCTAAGTTTGCATCACTTGTGAGGATCTTATGAAACAATATCACTAGAAATGATGAGAAAATGCACAACAGCAAAATATATCTGGCTGTGTGCTCACCTCTTGCATAGGTGCAATATGGTATGGGCTGCACTGGCCTCTGTATTTTCATATCCTTGTGGGAACTGGAAAGACATAGTAAACTTGCAATAAATTTTACATCCCCATGAGTACGAACCAGAAGTAAAATAGACCAAATCAGCGCTACGCAACATCTACATTAACAAAATTGCAAGAGAAGAACGAGGACTATGCTGTGAGGAGAACTGAGCAATTGCACTATACAGAACCTATAGGGTCAGGAAAAGATCATAAATCCTACTCCCTCCGTTCGGAATTACTTGTCACAAAAATGGATGTGTCTACAACTAAAATACATCTAGATACATTCATTTCTTGGACGAGTAATTCCGAACGGAGGGAGTACTATTTACCACATTTTAAGTCCGAAACAGCATGAGATTAGAAAAATCTACTACTCCCTCCGTTCTATAATTCTTGTTGTGGTTTTAGTTCCACAAGAATTATGGAACGAAGGGAGTACATTCAACATTAATGTGTTACCTAAGGATAAAAATGGTTAGTGGAAAGAAACTACGAACACCATACATAAATATAAAGCAGGAACAAAAAACCTACTAACTTCAGCTTTGAAGTAATGATAAGTATTCTTGGTAGAGGCAGCCAAGAAGCAAGTTGTTATGAAGGGGTAAATAAACAATGAAAAGTGCAAGGAAATAACAAGTGTGATGCATAAAACCACAAAAGGAATGACACCCTACGCCCATGATCCAGATTCTTGCAAAATTAATATGCCTCGAAATGTTTGGTAATCAATATAGCCTGCACAAATGGAATTAGTGCTGGACAAACATAAGCAAAAATACAAGGAAACACACAAGATATACCTGAACCTCTCAACTTCCCTTTTTGGCTTGAATTTCTCCAACCATTTGACAATTGTACTCCTTGGCACGAAGGAAGTTCTTTCCGCAACCAAAGAAAGGTTCATGCCAAAAAGGTTCCCGTCATAATCAAAAAGTGGCCCACCTTCCCAAGCCTAGAAATAAAAAAATAAAAAATAAAGAGGCAACAATGGTTACATTGAATAAAAAAGAACGATATGGAGCAAGAGGTACATAATAAAAACATGATTTATATGCCTCAGAGCTATATATTTCAAGTGCATATAGTTACAGATAAAATACTCACACCATAGTGAAAGTGTACCTCAGAGATTTTACAAGTGGAAAGCATAAGTTGTTTGCCATCTTCAGATCCACTTGAATCATCGGGTAATATCCCACTTGTGGCCATTAATGTGTCAGAATTGGCACGCGCGACAGCTAGTACCTTCATACTGGGAAGCAATTCCACCTGATGATCAAGACCCACTGGATGAACACCAAGGGTGACGAACACTATGTAGACAAGAGCAATCCCCTGATCCAAATCATAGTATCCCAATAACCCTCTGGCAACATCACCGTTGCGACGCACTTCAATCTGTAATGAGACAGCAGGAGAAGTATTGAATGGTGACAAACTGACAATTATATTGAGCAAACAAGAAAAATAACTGAAGGATGATTAGCAGCACCAACTTTCAAGCTATCATGGCCTTCTCTTTTTTTATCATTGAAAGCTTTAATCAAACTTGCTGAAGTCAGGAACCTTGTGGCTTGCATCCCACATTGCAAGGCTATGCCTGAGCATGCAAATAACACCGAATGTCCTACACAAGATATAAATTTTAATCATCTGTAACTAGCATTGTTAAATAAGATAAATATTTTAAAACTAAGAAAAATAGAGTAAGACAGCATAGTCACCATCATACAAAGCAAGGGAGACAACAGTTCTAGAAATTTTTGAGGTGACTTCTTTACTGAGCTCACTCCAGACACTTTGACCAGAATCACTAAAGCTATCAATCGGTTCTTCCGAACTGCCATCCGGATGTAAGTCACCTAGTTAAAAAAATATATGATGGAACACAATTGTGAGTGCTCCAATAGAGCTGTAGTAAAACATGTATAGAAAGATGAAGTGCCGGCAGACCTGAAGTCAACAGATCAAGTGTCTCTGCTCCGTCAGTGCAGATTCTCCTGTTCTTTTTAGAGCTTTCTGTTAGATCATCGCCAGCTCTCTTAATTTTCAGCATATTCCTAACACTGAAGCGGAACAAAAGAAAATCCAAATGTTCAGTCATAGCCGGCAACAAAAGATTGTCGAACAACATTAATCAAAGGGTCCGTAATAAAAGTCTTATGTCAGCTGATAGTCCTTGAACTAATATACTACCTCTGTAACTAAATATAAGAAGTATTTGCAGTTCAAATTGAACTGCAAACACGTCTTCTGAAATAAACAAAGAGGTTTACTGAAACACTAAGTGGCGGTTTGTTACTTTCACACTTGTAGATATACTCCATCAATGTCCGTCTTATAAGGAAATACTCCCTCCGTCCCGTACTATATTTTGACACCACACTAGTGTAAAAAACGCTCTTATATTATGGGACGGAGGGAGTATATTCTTTTGGAATGAAATAAAAAAGTGTTCAGGTGAATATTGAGTGCCAATGCCAGTGCAAAAATGTTAATTAGTACTGCTGTATCCTATCAAACTAGGCGTGTGAGCTCATCAATTTGATTAAAATAACTGAAAAGGAGAAAGAAAGTCTACCAATTTCACGTTGGGGTTAAAAGGTTGAACTTTGCACCCAAAATTTGTACAGTACCAATTTTCACGTTGGGGGTTAAAAAGGTTAAGAAGATTAGGAGGATGTAGATAGATGATAGCCGGTTGTTCACCCAAAATTTGTAGAGGTTATTTCGGATTAATTAATCAAATCACTGAGTGACGAAAAGGTCATACCTGAGAAACCAGTGTCCAAGGATGCGGACGAGGTGGAGACAGCAGACAGGCGATGCGTTAGAGGGGGCGGCGACGAGCGTGAGAGGCGGAGAAGACGTCCGCCCGGCGGCTGTGGCGGTGGATTCTAGAGCGGCGTGTGAAAGGAGTCCGTGGTCTCGTTTTCTGGGGGAAACGTCGTGGAGGAAGGAAGGGGAAAGGTAAAAGAGTCCCGTGGTGATATTCGTAGAGTCCTCCCCGACCCCACTCACCACCGAATCACCCCCGCGGGCGGCCGGGCGGCGATCTCTCCCCCCTCCAGCCCCCCTCTCCCTTTCCTTCCCGCCGCCGTTGCTGGCGCCCGCGGCCGGCCTGGCCCTAGGGACGCTAGTGGCGGCGGCCCTCCTGACCTTTCCTTCCCGGTGGCTCTCCGACACGGCGCGGAGCTGCACCTGCAGGTGCTCCTACGCGGCGACGGTCTAGCTGGCGGGGGGTTCCTCGTCGTAGAGCGGGCGGGCGGCTGGGCAGCAGGGTGGCGCTACGGCACGTCCTGGCGGCGGCGCTCGGCCCAGATCTAGGCCCTAGGGGGCCCACTTGGACCTGGGCGGGCCGGCGGCGGGGCGGGGCGGTGGCATGATTCCTGGGAGGCGGGGGAGCGGTGTTGCGCGACGGGGTGCTGGCGGCGCCGACGCCGGCCTGCTGCAGCACGGCCGACGGGGCTTAGCGGGCCCGTTTCGGGCCTGGCCGGGCCAGGGGTGGCGTGGTATGCCCCGCTGCCGTGTCTAGTCGGCTACCGCGACGTGCCGAAGGCACGGGCTTCTCGCACGACGGCGGTGGAGGTGGTTCCCTTCCGCTCGGTCTTGATGCTGCTGCTCTCGTTGCGTGGCGCTTCTCTCCGGTCTTCTCGGCCTCGTGTTGGTGCCCGTAGTGAGACGGCATGGGTGGCGGCGCAACCGCGATGGCGCATTGGGCGGTGGTTTGGATGGTAGGCTCCAGATGGGCGGTGGTGTTTGGTGTGCGGGAGAAATCTTTGCTGGTTTGTCCGGCTCCGATGCGGTGACACCGGCGGGTGCCACCATTCCTTCTTGACGGGTGTCGGTGGTAGCCGTCCCCTACTTTCCTACGCATATCGGGGGAAACCCTAGGACTCATCCGGGCAGCAGCTTCGTCGACGTCGCATACCTTCTTGGAGGTGTTGCTTGGTACGCGGCACTCGGAGCCTCGGGCTGTGGTGGGGTGTTTTCGGAGGGCGCAGCGGTGGCGAGCCTTCCGTGCTTTGTCGAGTTACCGTTGTTGGCATTTGTTACTTCTTCTTTTTAGTTTGGGCTTGTTGTGCTGCTCACCCCAGCGTTGTGATGTGTACTATATTGGTTGGTTGCTTTGGAATACAAAGCGGGGGAAACCCTTTTTGGGTAAAGAGTCATGTGGTCTCGTTTGCTGGGGCCAAGGTCACGCCGCTTTGTTAGAGCATCCACAACATACTGTCCCTCTCGCGATTCAGAAAGCCCACCGCAGCGACGGCGGAGGAGGGAGCGTAAGGCCGCAGAGCAATCCACTAGAGGAGACGGGCACTCCACCAGTCCCGCCGCCCTGCCTCAAAGCAGACGCCGCCACGGAGCCCGGCGAAAACCCTAGGCCTTAGAGCAACTCCAACGCATGTACCTATTTCGTCCGCCTCCATTTGTTTGGGTCGCTGCAGACAAAAGTGATGACCCAACGCACCGACCCATTCCCAAAATGCATCTGCGACCGTCCGTTTGAGTCGCCGTGGACAAAAATGATGGCCCAACGCGTCGACTCATTCCCAAAAGCCTTGCAACAATGGCCCAAAATTAAATCGTTTATCATCAATTACTGCACTCTTGAGGACACTAAGATATGGTGCACAAAGGTGGCTATGATCATGTTTACCATTAATGCATCTACCTATAAAGAGAGCAAAATAATGTATAGCAGGGAAATGAATGCCGCTATAGTAGCTTGTGTTACATTTCTAGTTTCTCCCCTGGTGATGCTAGCAAGGAACTCAGAACAATCAATTTTACGAGGCTCACTATGAATGCCCCATTGTGGAATTTTGCATGCATCATTAAAATCTTCTAGGTCCATGGTAAATGATTTATTATAAAGATCAAACAAAACAGAATGCGTATTGCGATGGACTAAATACTTAAATCTCCGCACAAAGGAATCAGTGGGGTTGTAATATTGTAAACACTTATCTGACATGAAGTCTGTCAGCCCGGTGTTGTGCACATACATATCAAATTCCTCCTTGAAACCTGCATGAATCATGAAATTATCCGACGGCCATTTGCAAGGTTGGATTTGAGCCTTCCTCGGTGGTTCAAGGTCCGGCTCACGTGTTGCGAGCCTTGGAGATTTCTTCTTTGAGGAACCACCTTGGAACACTTTCCTCAACATTTTCTTTCTCTGAAAAATTTCTGAAATTTTTAGTGACTCAAAATAAAAGTGAACAAAACTCAACAAAATTGATAGCAACTACTCCCACAAGTGTCTAGAGGCTATATCATGGAACAAAACTACTTTGGACCATATAAATTTGACATGCAAGCTCAAGAACAAGGTCATCACAGCAGCAAAAATTTCCAATATATAAAGGACTAGAACAAAAACTAATTGGACCATTGGAGGAGTTACATACCGAAGAACAATCCCCCAAAACAGTTTTGCGAATGGAGTTTTGAGCAAGGAGATCGAAAATGGCAGCAAAATGAGCTAGAACACGAGTTTGAGCAATGGTGAGATTTTTTCTAGAGGAATACGAAGTGGATGGGTGCTAGAATAAGTGAGTGGGACCCACGTGGGACCCACAAGACCTGTAGGCGTGCCCTGTGGGCTTGTGGCCCACTGGTGCACCCCCTGCTGTGTTTTCAGTGCCAAAAATTCTCAAATATTCTAGAAAAAATCATACTAAATTTTCAGGACATTTGGAGATCTTTTATTTTCTGGTCATTTTTTATTGCACGAATAATTCAGAAAATAGGGAAATAATAGTTGTCGGTGTCAAAACCGGCGGATCTCGGGTAGGGGGTCCCGAACTATGCATCTAGGCGGATGGTAACAGGAGACAAGGGACACGATGTTTTTACCCAGGTTCGGGCCCTCTAGATGGAGGTAAAACCCTACTCATGCTTGATTGATATTGATGATATGGGTAGTACAAGAGTGGATCTACCACGAGATCAAGGAGGCTAAACCCTAGAAGCTAGCCTATGGTATGATTGTTGTAATGGTTATGTTGTCCTACGGACTAAAACCCTCCGGTTTATATAGACACCGGGGAGGGCTAGGGTTACACAGAGTCGGTTACAATGGTAGGAGATCTACATATCCGTATCGCCAAGCTTGCCTTCCACGCCAAGGAAAGTCCCATCCGGACACGGGAAGAAGTCTTCAATCTTGTATCTTCATAGTCTTGGAGTCTGGCTGACGATGATAGTCCGGCTGTCCGGACACCCCCTAGTCCAGGACTCCCTCAGTAGCCCCTGAACCAGGCTTCAATGACGACGAGTCCGGCGCGCATATTGTTCGGCATTGCAAGGCGGGTTCCTCCTCCGAATAATTCATAGAAGATTGTGAACACCAGGATAGTGTCCGGCTCTGCAAAATAATTCCACATACCACCGTAGAGAGAATAATATGTACACAAGTTCGATCTACTGACGTATTTTGCAGCATGATGTCACGCCACTACCAGGCCTTTACTGGAATCGTTTTTTATCATACCACCTCAGCGCGTTTAGTGAAGCGGTTTCCTTGGCACGTCTTGTCAAAGCAGAGATCGTGTTTCCCTTATTCCGGGATTCCCATCAATACGGACGTGGGTAACCCAACCGTGCACGTTGCCACGCCTCCTCCATCGGAGGCGAGTCCCGAACGGTCACGTTGACGGCTCTTGGTATTCTCCCTCTTTATAATGGGACCAAGGCTCATTTCTTTTCTTCAATCCTCCATCGAATCTTCTCCTTGCCCCAGGTTCCAACACCCAGAGCCCTAGATTCGAGCGCTTTGGACCTCCAACAATGTCCGGCTCCGACCTACAGGGCCGGTGGATGCCCTCCTCCGTTACAGAGGAGGACGTGCTGAAGCTGCGAGAGGCCAAGTACCTGACTTACGAGATTTCGCACAGGCTGCCCGCCGAAGGGCAAGTCATCCCCACCCCTGAGCCCGGCGAGTACGTCGTTTTTGTATCCCACCTCCGTCGGGGCTTAGGCTTCCCGATGGATCCTTTTGTGAGAGGGCTCATGTTTTACTACGGGTTGGAATTCCATGACTTGGCTCCGGAGTCCATCATCCATATTTCTTCATTCATCGTCATTTGTGAAGCCTTCCTCCGCATCACCCCTCACTTCGGCCTGTGGTTGAAGACCTTCAATGTGGAGCTGAAGATGATCGAGGGGCGTCAGGCAGAGTGCGGCGGGGCGGCCATAAGCAGGAGGGCTGATGCCCCGTGGCTCGAGGGCTCCTTCCAAGAGGAGCTCAGCTTGTGGCAACAGGAGTGGTTCTATATTATCGCTTCGAAGGGCAGCAGGCAGAAGCCGCCGCCCGTATTCCGCTCAGGACCTCCACGACAGTTGATGTCGTGGGTCAACCAAGGGCTCAACTGGGGGCCATCAAAGGATGTGCCCCTATTGCAGGGCCGGATTCGAGACCTCCAAGCGAGGGAGATCGATCTGGTCGTGGTGATACAGGTTATGCTGATTAGGCGTCTCCTGCCCTGCAAACGCCGTCCTCTCCGCTATGGGAGTTTAATCCGGAGGGACCACGGATTCTCCAACACTTCATGGGTACGACTCCCGTGGAGATGTACAAATTGTTCTTCGGATCACGGGAGATGTGTCCGGAATTGACCGAGGACGCCGGCCTAAGCTGCAATCGCCCGGATACTCAAGTAAGTAGCTCGGTGTTCGGACATACCGTTTGTTTGCCTTTCTACAATTCTCCTTTTAACCCGTTGTCCTTTAACAGGAGTGGATAGCGCAAGCAAAGCTGATACGGTGTCCGGCCACCCTCCCAGAGACCGCGCCGGATCCCGTGCTGGTCAGGTTGCTGGAGGTTGCGCCTTCAGAAGAAGGCGAAGGGGAAAATAAGGGAGCTACCGCCTCGCCCAAGGAGGCTCTTAAAAAAGGGGGGATCAAGAATCCCTCCCTCCAAGGGGAGAAGAGGACCGCCTCCGAAGACCCGGAGGCCAAAGCCCCTAAGCGGGGGAAGAAATCTACATCAGAGGGTCCTGCGTCCAGGGAGGCCCCGGCCGCGCAGTCTCCCCTAAAGAATCAGCCCTCCAGCGAGCCGTAAGTAGAGAAAGGGGAATTTGATAATAAAAGACATCCCTATTTGTGCTTTCGAGGATAATTGAAGTTTTTACCTTGTAGTTCGGATCTCCGACCTTCTTAGATGAGCTCGTCTTCGGGGGACCTTCGTCCGGAGATGGTGGAGAGCGAGACGCCTCCGTCCGCTGCGCCGTCGGATAGGGCGGACGAGCCTGAAGTGTCATCGCGGAGGGTGTCCCCGAGCCCGATAGAGCCGAAGAGTTCAGCGCCGACTAGTGTTCGGCCGGGGGAGCTGAAGGATCTTCTTGAGAGGGCGTCCATCTCAAAATATCACCATGCATTGATGAGTATGGTGATTGGAAGGATTTCGTCCGCCGAAAGCGGATTGCGCAATGCCGTCAGGAGTTTGCTGGCGGGGTTTGAGGTACGTAAAAATGACACACCTTTTTGACAGTTTTGCACATAAAGTGCGCCCTGTATAGATAGTAGCCCCTGAGACTCGATAGGTTGTTGAAAACGACAGCGTGCCGAGGATCAAAATCGCAGGTTTTAATTTTCGCCGTTCCTATGTAGGTGGCGGATCGTCCGGGGGCCAGCCGGACTGATGGAGTTGCTGAACTAAAGCGGCAACTCGACGTTGCGGATGCGGACATCGCGCTAGTCAACAGGCGACTTGACGAGTCGCAAGGTAAGTGTTTATTTGCGGTCACCTAGCAAGAGAGCCGAAGCCCACCTCTTACAATATGTGTGCTTGACGCAGATGGTGTTGCTGCTGTGGAGAGCCTTTGGGCAGAACTTGCTCAAGCCAAGGAGCAGGCCAGAAGGAGTGATGCGGCTGCCTCGAGGGTGGCCGAGGAGTTAGAAGCCGAAAGGGCTGGCCACTGCCGAAGCAGGGAAGAGATGGCCGAAATGGCCGTGAAGTTAAAAGATGCTACCGACCGCAATGAGGTTCTTGAAAAAGAGCGCCTAGCGGAGCGAGAAGACCTGGGGAAGGCCACCGCCGAAGCCAAGGATGCCCGTTCTGCAATGCGGGCTATAAAGGAGGAGCTGCGCCAAGCCGGGGACATTATGGCTGGCAAGCCTTTACTGCTGCGCCAAAGGTTTACGGATCCAAAGTATGCTCAGCTCGGCCAGCTGTGGGGTCTGGAGGATCCTTATATGGACTTAGCGGTGAGTGCGGCGGATGCCGTTGTGCACTTCCGAAGTCAGAAGGATCACAAGATGGAAGAGTTGTTTTGGTCTCAATTCCATAGTCCGGATCGTTCACTTCCGCTGACCGATCGGTTGGCCGAATGGTCTGAGGTGAATAGGTTATCCGGACTTGCCATGACGGATATCGTCACTCATGTCTGGCCGGATAGGCCCAAGCCGAAGAGCTATTTTGGCTTATTGCAGCAATTTCTTGGGGCGGTGCCGCATATCAAGGCGATGAAGCGGTCGGCCTGCATAGAGGGTGCATGGATGGCCCTCGCCCGTGTGAAGACACATTGGACAGAGATGGATGCCACCGTTGTTCCGACCCAGGGTTCGGACGAGAGCCGGTTACCCGTCGAGCATTATTTTGGGGAAGTTCTGCATGGTGCTCGTGTAATAGAGTCGCAGTGCTCAAAAAATGTCACGTTCAAATGAACGTTTTGGTTTGTAAGACGATGTTTATGATGTAAGTGCTTTTTATACTTGTGTGTCCAAGTAGTGAAATATCTCCTATGCGGCCATTTATGTATACGTGTGTATAACCTGAAAGATGCAGTCGTCGGCTTCAGCCCCCACGCACAAGGTGCGGGGGTGTTCGCAAAAAATAGCGCATTTTCACACTTAATCCGACGTCTCGGTCCTGTGAAGGAGGTGGTAGCGTAGCAAACGAGGCAACCGGACTATAATGCTTTATCACTTTCACTTAGCCATAGGAGTTCGAGGGTGGGGCTACGATATAGCCCCTAGTGGCACCGTGCTCTCCGAATTCGGGGCGCGTGTGTGCCTGACCGGGAAACGGCCCTTCGTCAAAGTAGAGAAATTCTAAACATTCCAGTAGTCGATCGAGTGGTTGACCAGTCTCTCGCTGTATCATGACAGTCAGTTTTCGGCTTTCTCTACTGAGGTGCTCGCCCAGCCGAACTGGGGCACAATCGCAGTAGTTCTCCTGGTGCCGTGTTAGCCGATGATACGGAACGTAAGGCAGCAAAACACAGGAGCCGGGCAAACCCAACATTTGACCAAATACATGATTCGGAGCTGATGCATATAAGGCCTAACTCGAGACGCCGAACACTCCCTAAGGTGTTCGGTCTTTATAATAATGGGCAGAACAATGCCCTGAGCCCCTAGTATCCAGGTACGGGCGAGGTCCTCTGACGCGGCCGATGCCAAAACGTCAGTCTCCTCTCTGGTTATAATGAGAAACCAGGGGATTATAGCAACAAGAGACAGTAAAAAAGGTTTACGCAGGGTCTTAATCTGAAAAGAATCCTTGCAACGGGTCCCTACTGCACGTCTGCGCCTATGTCTCTGTTGTGCCGTATCCTGGACGGATGTGCACGTTGTTCATCTGTAAAAAGAGAGGAACTTAGTTTGAAAGGAAGTCGTGCGAAAAGTGCATAAAAAATGGAAATATTAATGAATGAATAAAGTTGGGCCGATATTAGCTCATTATTGCTTATACACACAGCCCCTTGTGAAGGGGTGTGCGGCTAGGGAGCCCCTAGCCTATTTATGCTGGACTCGTCTAGCCGTGTCCGGGGTCTTGGAACGACCTTTTAATGAAATGATGCCACGTGGACCGAGCATTTTAAGTGTAAGAGACGCGTAATGTGGTATTGCGTTGAAGCGGACAAAAGCTTCACGTCCCAGTAGTGCTTGATAGCTACTTTTGAATGGGGCGATATGGAAGGTTAGCCTTTCGCGTCGAAAGTTGTCGGGTGACCCGAACACAACTTCTGTAGTAAGGAGCCTGTGCACTTGGCGTAAGGGCCTGGCGTCACTCCTTTGAAGGAAGTGCGGCTATATCGAATTTTAGTAAGGTCTATCCCCAACTTGTGGATTGTGTCCAGATATAGCAGATTTAAATCGCTGCCGCCGTCCATCATGACTTGTGTAAATTGTAGTCCGTTGATTATAGGATCCAATATCAAAGTAGTCCATCCTGCGTTTCGGATACTTCTGGAATAATCCAGGTGGTCGAAAGTGATTGGTTTTGACATCCAATTTTGAGGTTCCGCTGGGGTGGACCGTGCGACACCTACCTTGGCGGGTGCCGCATTGTTTTTCCGTACTATCACATGGAGTGAGTTTACTGTTTTGACTTCTTGTGGGAAAGTTTTTTGTTTTCCGGTGCTCTGCTGGTGGGGTTCGTCATAGTCCTCGCTTGGTGCGTCAAGCCCCTTGTGTTCGGCGTTGAGTCGGCCGGACTGTTTGAAAACCCAACAATCTCGGTGGGTGTGGTTTGCAGGCCTTCCGGAGGTGCTGTGGATTTGACATATCCGATCCAAAATTTTGTTTAAGTTGGATAGCTCATCACTGTTGTCCTTAAAAGGCAGTGTTTTATTGTTTGGCCGCGAGCTTTTGAATCCGGCGTTGACCGCCGTGTTCTTTGGGCTTTTTTCTTTATTCCGGCGCTGATCCTTTCTGCGTCGTGATTTTCTGTTTCCATCTCTGATCTCGGATGTACTCGGGTCGCTGGTGCTGCATCTTGCTAGCCAGCTGTCTTCCCCCGCGCCAAAGCGGGTCATGAGGCTTGTTAGCGCGGCCATTGTCCTTGGCTTCTCTTGGCCGAGGTGTCTGGCGAGCCATTCGTCTCGGACGTTGTGTTTAAAAGCTGCTAAGGCTTCAGCGTCCGGACAGTCGACTATTTGGTTCTTTTTGGTAAGGAACCTGTTCCAGAATTTGCGCGCTGTCTCTCCGGGCTGTTGAGTTATATGACTTAGATCGTCTGCATCCGGAGGGCGGACATAAGTCCCTTGAAAATTTGCTCTAAACGCGTCCTCGAGCTCTTCCCAACTTCCAACAGTGTTTTCTGGGAGGCTTTTGAGCCAATGTCGAGCTGGCCCTTTGAGCTTGAGGGATATATATTTTATGGCGTGGAGATCATCTCCTCTAGCCATGTGTATGTGTAGTATGTAATCCTCTATCCAGACTCCAGGGTCTGTTGTTCCGTCGTATGCCTCTATGTTTATGGGTTTGAACCCTGCTGGAAATTCATGATCCAGCACCTCATTGGTGAAACATAGTGGGTGTGGGGCGCCCCTGTATTTGGTTGTGCCGCTGTCTTCGAACACTTGGCGTGTTGTGTTGCTTCCTGGGGCCCTCTTTTTTGGCCCGTAAATGGACCTGACCGGGCCATTTGTTTTCCGAGGATCATGGGTCGGCTTGTGTGCGGCGCCGCTTGTCGCTTTTGGCCTGCCATCTGGTCGTCTATCCGGCCAGGCGGCCTCTTTGCTTTCTGACTATGGGGGCTCTATGGCCTCCTCGTCGAATTCAGGCAGCAGCTTGCGCTTCGGGTAGCTCTTTGTTTGGTGGCCGTTGTCATATTTGTCTGCGGTCTTGAGTACTTTGCTCCACCTCGTTCTGAGTGTGTCTTTTGCTGTTTTGAGCTTCCGTTTTTCCTTCTTCAGACTTCTTGCAGTGGCGACGAGTCTTTTGTGAAGGTTCTTATGCTCCGGTGGTGTGTCCGGCGTGAGGTCGTCTGGACTGTTGGTTTCACCGGACATGGATTTATTATTCGATTTGTCCTGTTCGGACGGTTGTTTGGTTGCATGTTCGTCGTCCACTGGTTTACCCTGCTCTATTGCTGGGTCATTAGGAGTGCTGTTTTTGTCGAGGCGGGACTTAGGGTGGCGTCTGCGTCGCCGTTTTGGTTGTTTGTCGGCGGGATTATCCTTTGCCGCGCCCCGTTGTTCCACGTTATCGCTTCCTTTTGGGGTGTCCACCATATATACATCATGGATTGAAGTTTTCTTCCAGTGCCTCGTAGGCGCTAGTTCTTGGTCGTCTCCGGCATCGTCGTCCATACCGTCGATGTCTTCGGAGTCGTAGTCTAGCGTGTCGGTTAGATCGTCGACAGTGGCTACAAAGTTGGTGGTGGGTGGGCTTTGAATTTCTTCGTCATCCGCATCCCAACCATCCTGGCCGTAGTCCGGCCAGGGCTCTCCGGATAGCGAGAGATGCTTTAGCGAATTTAGGATGTCGCCAAAGGGTGAGTGTTGAAAGATGTCCACGGCAGTGAACTCCATGATCGGCGCCCAATCGGATTCGATTGGCCGGGGCGCAGGAGGTTTAGAGTCCGGCAAGGAGTCCGGCGCCTCGGAGTCATGAGCTTTATAAGGGACAAGGTCAGTATTCGGCTCCATCGCCGTAGCGGTTGCAGCTCCCGAGGCGGTGTCCAGCCACCCGTCCTCGATCTGCGCGATCGGCTCCGAACTATGGGTCGGAGCGGATTCGTGTGCGGCCTCCAAAGTACTGTCCGGCGGCAGAGTTAGATCATGCCCATCGTGACAGTGCAGCGCGCTCGGCCGTGGCTCGGATCCATCGAAGATCAAGTCTCCGCGGATGTCTGCCGTGAAGTTTAGGCTTCCAAACCTGACCTGATGGCCAGGGGCGTAGCTTTCGATCTGCTCCAGATGGCCAAGTGAATTGGCCCGCAGTGCGAAGCCGCCGAATACAAAGATCTGTCCGGGGAGAAAAGTCTCACCCTGGACTGAGTTGTTGTTGATTGAAGAAGCCATCAAGCCTATCGGTGTCAAAACCGGCAGATCTCGGGTAGGGGGTCCCGAACTGTGCATCTAGGCGGATGGTAACAGGAGGCAAGGGACACGATGTTTTTACCCAGGTTCGGGCCCTCTCGGTGGAGGTAAAACCCTACTCCTGCTTGATTGATATTGATGATATGGGTAGTACAAGAGTGGATCTACCACGAGATCAAGGAGGCTAAACCCTAGAAGCTAGCCTATGGTATGATTGTTGTAATGGTTATGTTGTCCTATGGACTAAAACCCTCCAGTTTATATAGACACCGGGGAGGGCTAGGGTTACACAGAGTCGGTTACAATGGTAGGAGATCTACATGTCCGTATCGCCAAGCTTGCCTTCCACGCCAAGGAAAGTCCCATCCGAACATGGGACGAAGTCTTCAATCTTGTATCTTCATAGTCTTGGAGGCCGGCTGACAATGATAGTACGGCTGTCCGGACACCCCCTAGTCCAGGACTCCCTCAATAGTAATTTCGCTTTAATTACCCTAAATAACAGAAAACAAAAAGTGGGTATAGAAAGTTGTGTTTACTAAATTCATCCATCTCATGTCCATCAAAAGGAATCCATTAACAAGGTTGATCAAGTCTTATTGACAAACTTCTTCCGAATGCCTTGAAACCAGATAATTTCCGTATCACACTAGGTTACCTCATCGGGGATATGCATGTCCCCAACAATAAGAATATCATATTTCTTTTTGGCAGTAGGAATAGGGAATTCAAAAACTCCAATAGCAATAGTTAAATTTTTTCCAATAGAATTGATACTATTCACTTGAGGTTGTTTCTTCGGAAAGTGTACCGCATGTTCATTACCGTTAACATGAAAAGTGACATTGCCTTTGTTGCAATCAATAACAGCCCCTGCAGTATTCAAAAAGGGTCAACCAAGGATGATCGACATACTATCATCCTTGGGAATATCAAGAATAATAAAGTCCGTTAGGATAGTAACGTTTGCAACCACAACAGACACATCCTCGCAAATACCGATGGGTATAGCAGTTGATTTATCAGCCATTTTGCAAAGTGATTTCAGTGGGTTTCAACTTATTCAAATCAAGTCTACGATACAAAGAGAAAGGCATAACTCTAACACCAGCTCCCAAATCACATAAAGCAGTTTTAACATAGTTTCTTTTAATGGAGCATGGTATGGTTGGTATTCTTGGGTCTCCTAGTTTCTTTGGTATTCCATCCTTAAAAGTGTAATTAGAAAGCATGGTGGAAATTTTAGCTTCCGGTATCTTTCTTTTATTTGTAACAATTTCTTTCATATACTTAGCATAAGGAGGCATTTTCGGAATATATCAGTCAAACGCAAGCGCAAAAAGACGGGTCTAAGCATTTCAACAAAGCACTCAAAATCCTCAACATCCTTTTTCTTGGATGGTTTAGGAGGAAAGGGCATGGGTTTCTGAACCCATGGTTCTCTTTCTTTACCATGTTTCCTAGCAATGAAGTCCCTTTTATCATATCTCTTATTCTTAGGTTGTGGGTTATCAAGATCAACAATAGGTTCAATCTCCACATCATTATCATTACTAGGTTGAGCATCAACATGAACATCACCATTAACATTATCACTAGGTTCATGTTCATCACCAGATTGTGTTTCAGCATCAGAAATAGAAATATCATTTGGATTCTCAGGTGTCTTTATAATAGGTTCACTAGAAGCATGCAAAGTCCTATCACTTTTTGTTTTCTTTTTATTACTAGGAGGACTAGGTGCATCTGAATTAATTCTCTGAGAATCTTACTAAATTCTCTTAGGATGGCCCCTAGGATATAAAGGTTCCAAAGTCATTTTATCACCTCTATTCATAACTCTAACAGCATGATCATTCATTTTATTATTCATCTCATTGAGCAAATCATTTTGTGCCTTAGGAACTTGTTCTACTTTAGTTTTTACCATGGAAGCATGTTTGCTAATAATTTTGAGATCATTAACAGTTCTACACATGTAGTCACCCAAGCAGTCAAGCGTATAAGCATACCTCTACTACCTGTGTCGGGTTATCAAGACTGTCGGTGTCAAAACCAGCGGATCTCGGGTAGGGGGTCCCGAACTGTGCGTCTAGGCGGATGATAACAGGAGACAAGGGACACGATGTTTTTACCCAGGTTCGGGCCCTCTTGATGGAGGTAAAACCCTACTCCTGCTTGATTGATATTGATGATATGGGTAGTACAAGAGTAGATCTACCACGAGATCAAGGAGGCTAAA
Organism: Triticum aestivum; assembly: GCF_018294505.1. NCBI lineage: Eukaryota > Viridiplantae > Streptophyta > Magnoliopsida > Poales > Poaceae > Triticum > Triticum aestivum. The sequence continues at coordinate 477,584,754 of NC_057807.1, read as the reverse complement.
CCCTAGAAGCTAGCCTATGGTATGATTGTTCTGTGTCCTATGGACTAAAACCCTCCGGTTTATATAGACACCGGAGAGGGCTAGGGTAACAAAGAGTCGATTACAATGGTAGGAGATCTACATATCCATATCGCCAAGCTTGCCTTCCATGCCAAGGAAAGTCCCATCCGGACATGGGACGAAGTCTTCAATCTTGTATCTTCATAGTCTTGGAGTCCGGCCAATGATGATAGTTCGGCTATCCGGACACCCCCTAGTCCAGGACTCCCTCAGTAGCCCCTGAACCAGGCTTCAATGACGACGAGTCCGGCGCGCATATTGTCTTCGGCATTGCAAGGCGGGTTCCTCCTCCGAATAATTCATAGAAGATTTTGAACACCAGGATAGTGTCCGGCTCTACAAAATAAATTCCACGTACCACCGTAGAGAGAATAATATTTACACAAGTTCAATCTGCTGACGTATTTCGCGGCATGACGTCACGCCACGGCCAAGCCTTTATTCGAATCGTTTTTATTGTCCCACATCGGCGTGTTTAGCGAGGCGGTTTCCTTGGCACGTCTTGTCAAAGCGGAGATCGTGTCCCTTTATTCCGGGATTCTCATCAATACGGGCATGGGTAACCCAACCGCGCCCATTGGCATGCCTCCTCCATCGAAGGCGAGTCCCAAACGGTCACGGGGACGGCTCTTGGTATTCTACCCCTTTATAATGAGACCAAGGCCCGTTCCTTTTCTTCAATCCCAACAGAATCTGCCCCTCGCCTCAAGTTCCAACACCCAAGGTTCCAGATTCGGGTGCTTCGGACCTTTGACAATGTCCGGCTCCGACCTACAGGGCCGGTGGATGCCCTCTTCCGTCACGGAAGAAGACGTGCTAAAGCTGAGAGATGCCAGGTACCTAACCTGCGAGATTTCGCATAGGCTGCCCGCCCAAGGGCAAGTCATTCCCACTCCCGAGCCTGGTGAGAGCGTAGTGTTTGTGTCTCACCTCTGTCGGGGTTTAGGCTTCCCGATGGACCCCTTCGTGAGGGGGCTCATGTTTTATTATGGGCTGGAACTCCATGACTTGGCTCCAGAGTCCATCCTCCGCATCTCATCGTTCATTGTTGTCTGCGAAGCCTTCCTCCGCACTACCCCTCACTTCGGATTGTGGCTCAAGACCTTCAACGTGGAGCCGAAGATGATCGAGGGGCGACAGGCAGAGTGCGGAGGGGCAGTTATAAGCAAGAGGGCCGATGCTCCATGGCCCGAGGGCTCCTTTCAAGAGGAGCTCGGTTTGTGGCAACAGGAGTGGTTCTACATCACCGCTCCCAGGGGCACCAGGTAGGTGGTGCCACCCGCCTTTCGCTCGGGCCCTCCACAACGGCTGGCGTCATGGGTCAACAAAGGGCTTGACTGGGGGCCGTCCAAGGACGTGCCAATATTGCAGGGCCAGATTCAAGACCTCCAAGAGAGGGAGATCAATCTGGTCGTAGTGGCGCAGGTTATGCTGATTCGGTGCCTCCTGCCCTGCATGTCGCCCTCTCTGCCTGTGGGAATTCAATCCTGAGGGACCGCGAGCTCTCCACCACTTCATGGGTGCGACGACCGTGGAGATGTATAAACTGTTCTTCGGATCAAAGAGATGTGTCCGGACTTGACCGAGGACGCAGGTCTGAGTTGCAATCGCCCTGATACTCAAGTAAGTAGTTCCTGTGCCCGGACGTGCTATCTATACATAATACTTGCCCTTTAAAAAGTTGTCCCTTAAACAGGAGTGGATAGCAAAAGTAAAGCTAATAAGGTGTCCGGCCCCCCTTCCTGAGACCGCGCCGGATCCTGTGCTAACCAAGATGCTGGAGGCTGTGCCTTTGGAAGAGGGCGAAGGGGGGAATAGGAAAGCTACCGCCTCCGCTAAGGAGGCCTTTAAGGAAGGGGGGATCGAGAATCCCTCCCTTCAAGGGGGGAAGAGGACCGCTTCTGAAGATCCGGAGGTCAAGGCCTCAAAGCGGGGGAAGAAATCTTCGCCAAAGGGTCCTGTGCCAGGAGGGGCCCCGGCCACACTATTTCCCCAAGGGAATCAGCCCTCCAGCGAGCCGTAAGTAGAAAGGGGAGTTCTGTAATAAGAGACATCCCTGTTTTTATTTCTGAGGATGACCGAAGTTTTTACCTTGTAGTTCGGATCTCAGCCCTTCTCAGCAGAGCTCGTCTTCGGGGGCTCTTTGTCCGGAGATGATGGAGAGCGAAACTCCTCCATCTTCCGCGCCATCGAGCGGGGCGGACGACCCTAAGGTGTCGTCATGGAGGGTTTCCCCAAGTCCGGCGGGGCCGGGAGGTCCGGCACCGACTGGTGTGCGGTCGGAGGAGCTGAAGGATCTGCTCGGGCGAGCATCTATCTCAGAAGATCACCGTGCGTTAATGGGTATGGTGATTGAAAGGATTTCATCCGCTGAGAGCGGATTGCATGAAGCCGTCAGAAGTTTACTGACGGGGTTTGAGGTACGCGAAAATGATATACCTTCTGACAGTTTTGCATATAGAATGCACCCTGTATAGATAGTAGCCCCTAAGACTCGGTACGTTGTCCAAAGGGACGGCGCGCCGAGGATCATAATCTCAGTTATAAGATGTCGCCCTTCCTATTCAGGGGGCGGTGCGTTCGGTGGCCAGCCGGACTGATAGAGTTGCCGAACTGAAGCGGCAACTGGACGTTGCGGATGCGGACATCGCGCTAGTCAATAAGCGACTTGACGAGTCACAAGGTATGTGGCTTTTCCGCGAACACATGGTAAGGGAGCTTGATGCCCATGCCTTACTACGTGTATGCTTGATGCAGATGGTGCCGCTGCTATGGAGGACCTTCGGGCAGAGCTTGCCCGAGCCAAGGAGCAAGCCAGAAAAAGTAATGTGGCTGCCTTGAAGGCGGCCGAAGAGCTAAAAGCCGAACAGGCTGCTCGCTGCCGAAGCAGGGAGGAAATGGCCAAAATGGTCGTAAAGCTGAAGGATGCTACCGACCGCTATGAGTTTCTTGAAAGAGAACGCCAAGCGGAGCAAGAGGACCTGAAGAAGGCCACCGCTGAAGCCAAGGATGCCCGCTCCGCGATGAGAGCTATAAAGGAGGAGCTACGTCAGGACGGGGATATTGCGGCTGGAAAGCCCTTTCTGCTGCGTAGGAAGTTCATGGATCCGAGATATGCTCAGTTGGGCCAGTTGTGGGGTGCGGAGGATGCCTATCTGAATTTGGCGGCAAGTGCCGCAGATGAGGTTGCACACTTCCGAGGCCAGAAGGATCACGGAATGGAAGAGCTTTTTTGGTCGCAGTTCCATAGTCCGGAACGTCCACTTCCATTGACCGATCGGTTAGCCGAGTGGGCTGAGCTGAATAGGTTGTCCGGACTTGCCATGAAGGGTGTCGTGGCTCATTTGTGGCCGGAAAGGCCCGAGCCGAAGAGTTATTTTGGCTTGGTGCAGCAGTTCCTTGATGCGGTGCCGCATATCAAGGCGATGAGGCGGTCGGCATGTATAGAGGGTGCACGGATGGCGCTCGCCCGTGTCAAAACATACTGGGCAGAGATGGAGGCCACCGACGTTGCTTCCCAGGACTCGGACAGGAGCCGATTACCAGTCGAGCACTATTTTGGGGAAGTCCTACATGGCGCTCGTTTAATAGAGACGCAGTGCTCGAAAAATGTTATGTTCAAATGACATGTATGATTTGTGAAGCCATGCTTCAAATATAATATAAGGGCTTTTTTATACTTGTGCGTTCAAGTGTTGAAATTCCTCCTATGCGGCCGTTTAACGTATATGTGTATATAACCTGAAAGATGGCAGTCTTCGGCTTCAGCCCCCACGCACATAGTGCGGGGGTGTTTGCAAAAAATAGCGCATTTCCACACTTATCCAACGTCTTGGTCCTGTGAAGGAGGTGATAGCGTAGCAAACTAGGCAACCGGACTATAATGCTTTATCACTTTCACTTAGCCATAGGAGTTCAATGGTGGGGCTACTATATATCCCCTAGGGGCACTACGCTCTCCGAATTTCGGGGCGCGTATGTGCCTGACCGGGAAACGGTCCTTCGTTCAAGCGGAGGAATTTTAAACATTCCGGTGGTCGATCGAGTGGTTGACCAGTCTCTCGCTATATCATGACAGTCAGTTTTCGGCTTTCTCTACTGAGGTGCTCACCTGGACGAACCGGGGCACAATCGCAGTAGTTCTCCTGGTGCCGCGTTAGCCGATAGAGCGGAACATAAGGCAGCAAAACATAGGAGCCGAGCAAACCCAATATTTGACTAAAGACATGATTCAGAGCTGATGCATATAAGGCCTAACTCGAGACGCCGAGCACTCCTTAAGGTATTCGGTCTTTATGAAAACGGGCTAAGCTATGCCCTAAGCCCCTTGTTCCTAGGTACGCGCAAAATTTCTGACGCGGCCGATGCCAAAACGCCAGCCTCCTCCTCGGTTATAGTGAGGAACCGGGGGATGTGTATCAACAAGAGACAGTAAGAAAGGTTTACGCAGGGTCTTAATCTGAAAAGAATCCTTGTAATGGGTCCCTACTGCACGTCTGCGCCTGTGTCTCCGTTGTGTCGTATCCTGGACGGGCGTAGCATGGTGTTCATCTGTAAAAGAGAAGAACTTAGTGTGAAAAAGGATCGTGCGAAAAATGTATAAACAGAGTATAATTCAAAAAACAAATAAGATTGAGCTTTATTATCGCTTATGGTACATGCGTGCAGCCCCTTGTAAGGGGGTACGCGGCTGGTGAGCCCCTTGTTTATTTGCGCCGGACTCGCCTAACCGTGTCCGGGGTCTGGATGACCTGTTTGGGGGCTTTGATCAGCAAAAGCCGGATTAATGTGTGGCTGTCAAGGCAGTCCCACTTTCTTCCTTATTCGAGGAACACTCGAGGCTTCCCTTTAATGAGATTATGTCGCGTGGACCGGGCATTTTAAGTGTGAGGGATGCATAATGCGGTATTGCGTTAAAGCGGGCGAAGGCTTCGCGTCCCAATAGTGCTTGATAGCTACTTTTAAATGGGGCGATGTGGAAGACTAGCTTTTCGCAACGGTAGTTGTCGGCTGAGCGAAACACGACTTCTAGTGGTAGAGAGCCCGTACAATGGGCATATGGGCCTGGCATTACTCCCTTAAAGGAAGTGTTGCTATGGCGTATTTTGATTGGGTCTATCCCCATTCTGCGGATTGTGTCCTGATATAGCAGGTTTAGATCACTGCCGCCGTCCATTAGGACTTGTGTAAATTGTAGTCCGTCGATTATAGGATCTAATATCAGGGCAGTCCATCCTGTGTTCCGGATACTTCCGGAGTAATCCTGATGGTCGAAGGTGATTTGTTTTGACATCCAGTGTCTAGGCTCCGCTGGGGTGGACCGTGCGGCACACCTTTTAATGGGCACCGCTCTATTTTTGCCTGTTATCGCATGAAGTGAATTTACTGTTTTGACATCTTGTGGGAAATTCCTTTGTTTGTCGGTGCTCTGCTTGTGGAGTTCGTCATCGTCCTCATTTGGTATTTCGAGCCCCTTGTGTTCAGCATTAAGTCGGCCGGACTGTTTGAAGACCCAACAATCTCTGTGGGTATGGTTTGCAGGCTTCCCGGAGGTGCTGTGGATTTGGCATATCTTGTCCAAGATTTTGTTTAGGTTGGATAGCTCGTCGCTGCTGTCCTTGAGAGGCAGCGTTTTGTTGTTTTGTCGAGAGCTTTTGAATCTGGCGTTAACTCTCGTGCTCTTTGGGCCGTTTCCCTTAGTTCAGCGCTGGTCCTTTTTGCGTCGTGGTTTCCCATTTCCATCCCTGACTTCGGATGTACTTGGGTCGCTGGTGCTGCATCTTGCCAACCAGCTATCCTCTCCTGCGCAAAAGCGGGTCATGAGGCTTGTTAGTGTGGCCATTGTCCTTGGCTTTTCCTGGCCGAGGTGTCTGGCGAGCCATTCGTCTCGGACGTTATGTTTGAAGGCTGCTAAGGCTTCGGCGTCCGGACAGTCGACTATTTGGTTCTTTCTGGTGAGGAACCTGTTCCAGAACTTACGGGCTGACTCTCGGGGCTGTTGAGTTATGTGACTTAAATCGTCTACATCCGGAGGGCGGACATAAGTCCCCTGAAAATTTGCCCGAAACGCATCCTCGAGCTCTTCCCAACTTCCAATGGTATTTTCTGGAGGCCTTTGAGCCAATGCCGGGCTGGCCCTTTGAGCTTCAGGGGTAGGTATTTTATGGCGTGGAGGTCGTCTCCTCTGGCCATATGTATGTGCAGGATGTAATCCTCAATCCAGACTCCAGGGTCTGTTGTTCCGTCGTATGCCTCTATGTTTACGGGTTTGAATCCCGCTGGAAATTCATGATCCAGCACCTCATCGGTGAAACATAAGGGGTGTGCGGCGCCCCTGTATTTGGGTGTGCCGTGATTTTCGAATACTCGACGTGTTGTTTTGCTTTCTAAAGCTTGCTTCCTGGACCCATAAATGGACCTGACCGGGCCGTCCTCTTTGCGAGGATCCTTATATGGATCACGTGCCGGCTTGTGTGCGGCGCCGCTTGCCGCTCTTTGTTTGCCATGTGGTCGTCCATCCGACCGGGCGGCCTCTTTGTTTTTTGATTGTGGGGGCTCTACGGCCTCCTCATCAAATTCGGGCAGTAGTTTACGCTTCGGGTAGCTTTTTGCTTGGTGACTGTCGCCGTAGTTGTCTGCGGTCTTGAGTACTTTGCTCCGTCTCATTCTGAGTATGTCTTCCGCTGTTTTGAGCTTTCGCTTCTGCTTCTTCAGGCTTCCTGCAGTGGCGACGAGCCTTTTGTGGAGGTTCTTCTGCTCCATCGATGTGTCCGGTGTGAGATCATCCGGACTGTTATTTTCGCTGGGGGTGGACTGCTTATTTAATTCGTCCTGTTTAGATAGTTGCTCGGGGGCATGTTCGTCGTCCACCGGTTCGCCCTGCTCTATGGCTGGGTCCACATGGGTGCTGTCGTTGTCAGGGCGGGACTTTTGGCGGCGCTTGTGTCGCCGTTTCGGTTGTTTTTCGGGGGAATTATCCTTCGCAGCGTCCCGTTGTTCCTTGTTATCGCTTCCTTTAGGTGTATCCACCATATATACATCGTGAGTTGTGGTGGCCCTCAAGTAACATGTGGGTGCTGGTTCTTGGTCGTCTCCGGCATCGTCGTCCATTCCGTCGATGTCTACGGAGTCAAAGTCTAGCATGTCGGTTAAGTCATCGACAGTGGCTATAAAGTGGGTGGTGGGTGGGCTTTGAATTTCTTTGTTGTCCGCATCCCAACCGTCCTGACCGTAATCCGGCCAGGGCTCTCCTAATAAAGAGAGGTACTTTAGTGAATTCAGGATGTCATCAAAAGGTGAGTGCTGAAGGATGTCCGTAGCGGTGAAATCCATGATCGGCGCCCAATCGGATTCGATTGGCAGGGGCGCGGAAGGTTCGGGGTCCGGAGAGGAGTCCAACACCTTGGAGTCACGAGCTTCATAAGGGACAGGGTCGGTATTCGTCTCCATCGCTGTAGAGGTAGCAGCCCCCGAGGTGGTGTCCAACCACCCATCCTCGGTTGGCGTCGTCGGCTCCGAACCAAGGGTCGGAACGGACTCTTGTGCGGCCTCCAGTGCACTGTCCGGCAGCAGAGCTAAATCATGCCCGTCGAGACAGTGCGACACGCCTGGCTGTGGCTCGAATCCGTCGAAGATCAAGTCTCCGCGGATGTCGGCCGTGTAGTTCAAACTTCTGAATCTGACCTGATGGCCAGGGGCGTAGCTTCCGATCTGCTCCAGATGGCCAAGTGAATTGGCCCGCAGTGCGAAGCCACCGAATATGAAGATCTGTCCGGGGAGAAAAATCTCACCCTGGACCGCATTGTTATTTATGATCGAGGGAGCCATCGGGCCTATAGGTGACGACACAGAGGAACTCTCAATGAAAGCACCAATGACGGTGTCAAAACCGGCGGATCTCGGGTTGGGGGTCCCGAACTGTGCATCTAGGCGGATGGTAACAGGAGACAAGGGACACGATGTTTTTATCCAGGTTCGGGCCCTCTCGATGGAGGTAAAACCCTACTCCTGCTTGATTGATATTGATGATATGGGTAGTACAAGAGTAGATCTACCACGAGATCAAGGAGGCTAAACCCTAGAAGCTAGCCTATGGTATGATTGTTCTGTGTCCTATGGACTAAAACCCTCCGGTTTATATAGACACCGGAGAGGGCTAGGGTTACACAGAGTCGGTTACAATGGTAGGAGATCTACATATCCGTATCGCCAAGCTTGCCTTCCACGCCAAGGAAAGTCCCATCCGAACACGGGACGAAGTCTTCAATCTTGTATCTTCATAGTCTTGGAGTCCGGCCAATGATGATAGTTCGGCTATCCGGACACCCCCTAGTCCAGGACTCCCTCAAAGACCATGCATTTATTCGATAGGTGGTAAATTCTTAACATCTTTAGCTTTTATACCTTTTTCTTTCATAGTTTTCTTTGCCTCTTGCATATCTTCAGGACTGAGAAATAGAATACTCTTTTCTTCAGAGTTGTCTTAGGAGGTAGTTCGGGAAGAGTCCAATCATTATCATTACTCAATATATTATTCAATAGTGCTTCAGCTTGTTCAACAGTTCATTCCCTGAAAACACAACCAGCACAACTATCTTGGTGGTCCCTAGAAGCATCGATTAGTCCATTATAAAAGATATCAAGTATTTCATTTTTCTTGAGAGGGTGATCAGGCAAAGCATTAAGTAATTGGAGAAGCCTCTCCCAATCTTGTGGGAGACTCTCTTCTTCAATTTGCACAAAGTTGAATATTTCCTATAAAGAAGCTTGTTTCTTATGAGTAGGAAAATATTTTTCAGAGAAGTAATATATCATATCCTGGGGACTACGCACACAACCAAGGGCAAGAGAATTAAACCATATCTTAGCATCACCCTTTAACGAGAAAGGAAACAAATTAATAATATAGTAGTAGCGATTTTTTTCCTCATGAGCAAATAGGGTAGTTTTATCATTTAGTTTAGTAAGATGTGCCACAACAGTTTCAGATTCATAACCATGGAAAGGATCAGACTCAACCAAAGTAATTAACTCAGGATCGACACAGAATTCATAGTCCTTATCAGTAACAAAGATAGGTGAAGTAGCAAACTTAGGATCATATTGCATTCTAGCATTCAAATTTTTCTTTCCACTTGCATAATAATTTCTTAAGATCATCTCCATCCTTACAAGCAAGAAAGTTCCTAGCTACCTCTCCATCCATAACATAACCCTCGAGTATAACAGGAAGTTCATATCTAGGAGAGCTAGTCTTATCAGGTGTTTCAAAGTTTTTAATTTCAATAATTTCAGAAATATCATCACATTCAGCATTCTCAATATCATTAACTCTAGCAATTTGTTCATCAAGAAATTCACCAAGTGGCACAGCATTACCAAGCAAAGTAGTAGTGTCATCATAAGCATCATGCATAGCAGAAGTAGCATCATCAATTATTTGCGACATATCAGAATCAATAGCAGGTGTAGGTGTCGCAAGCTTACTCAAAATACAAGGTGAATCAAGTGCAGAGCTAGATGGCAGTTCCTTACCTCCCCTCGTCCTAGAGGGAAAAATCTTGGTTTTGGTATCTTTCAAATTCTTCATAGTGATCAACAGATATAAATCCCAAGTGACTTGGAGAATAGAGCTATGCTCCCCGGCAACGGCGCCAGAAAAAGGTCTTGATAACCCACAAGTATAAGGGATCACAACAGTTTTGGAGGGTAGAGTATTCAACCCAAATTTATTGATTCAACGCAAGGGGAGCCAAACAATATTCTCAAGTATTAGCAGCTGAGTTGTCAATTCAACCACACCTGAAAGACTTAATATCTGCAGCAAAGTTTTTAGTAGCAAAGTAGTATGGAAGTAACGGTAACAGTGACAAAAGTGACAGTAGCAGTTTTGTAGTGATTGTATAGCAGTAGAAACAAAAGTAACTTAGGAAAGATCAATATGTGAAAATCTTGTAGGCAATGGATTGGAAATGATAATTGTGTCGGATGATATTCTTCATGTAGCAGTCATAACCTAGGGTGACACAGAACTAGCTCCAATTCATCAATATAATGTAGGCATGTATTCCGTATATAGTCATACGTGCTTATGGGAAAGAACTTGCATGACATCTTTTTTCCTACCCTCCAGTGGCAACGGGGTCCTAATGGAAATTAAGGGATATTAAGGCCTCCTTTTAATAGAGAACCGGAACAAATCAATAGCACTTAGTGAATACATGAACTCCTCAAACTATGGTAATCACCGGAAAGAATCCCAATTATTGTCACCTTTGGGTATGCGGATCATAACTCGTAATAGGTGTCCACAACTTGCAAGATGGGATCAAGAACACAAATGTATTCATGAAAACATAATGGGTTCAGATCTGAAATCATGGCACTCGGGCCCTAGTGACAAGCCTTAAGCATAGCAAAGTCGTAGCAACATCAATCTCAGAAAATAGTGGATACTAGGGATCAAAACCTAACAAAACTAACTTGATTACATGATAAATCTCATCCAACCCATCACCGTCCAGCAAGCCTATGATGGAATTACTCATGCACGACGGTGAGCGTCATTAAATTGGTGATGGAGGAAGATTGGTGATGATAATGGCAATGAATCCCCCTCTCCGGAGCCCCGAACGGACTCCAGATCAGCCCTCCCGATGAAGAACAGGAGGCGGCGGTGGCTCCATATCATAAAACGCGATGAATCCTTCTCTCTAATTTTTTTCCTCTGCGAATAGGTACTTATAGAGTTGGAATTAGGGTCGGGGGAGCTCCAGGCGCGCCCCAGGGCTTGTGGCCTCTGGGTGGGCCCCCTGTGGTTGATTCTTGCGCCAATATTTTTTATATATTCCAAAAATATTCTCCGTAAATTTTCAGGTCAATTCGAGAACTTTTATTTCTGCACAAAAATAACACCATGGCAATTCTGCTAAAAACAGCGTCAGTCCGGGTTAGTTCCATTCAAATCATGTAAGTTAGAGTCCAAAACAAGGGCAAAAGAGTTTGGAAAAGTAGATACGTGATGTCAACTATGCAACTTTATTCTTGTAGACACGTGTTGGGCCTCCAAGCGCAGAGTTTTGTAGGACAGTAGCAATTTTCCCTCAAGTGGATGACCTAAGGTTTATCAATCCGTGAGATGTGTAGGATGAAGATGATCTCTCTCAAACGACCCTACAACCAAATACAAGAAATCTCTTGTGTCCCCAACACACCCAATACAATGGCAAATTGTATAGATACACTAGTTCGGCGAAGAGATGGTGATAAAAGTGTAATATGGATGGTAGAAATATATTTTTATAATCTGAATAAGTAAAAACAGCAAGGTAGCAAATAGTAAACGGGCACAAAAACGGTGTTGCAATGCTTAAAAATGAGGCCTAGGGTTCGTATTTTCGCTAGTGCAACCTCTCAACAATGCTAACATAGTTGGAACATATGATTATCCCTCAAATTGCAATAAAGAATCACTCCCGAGTTCCTATTAGCGGAGAACAAAAGATAGGAATTGTTTGTAGGTCACGAAACCACCTCAAAGCTATTCTTTCAGTTTGATCTATTCAAGACTTCGTACTAAAATAACATAAAGCTATTTTTTCTGTTTGATCTATCCTAGAGTTCGTACTAGAATAACACCAAAGCAAATTCATATTCATAATACTCAATCCACACAAAGAACTATAAAGAGACCCCAAAGTTTCTGTCGGAGAAAAATGTGCATCAACCCCTATGCATAGATTACCCCAATATCACCGCAGGAATCCGCGAGTTGAATGCCATAACACATATCAAGTGAATCAATAAGATAACTCATTGTCACCTCAAGTATTCATATTGCAAGACATATATCATGTGTTCTCATCTCTGAATATCCAATCCGACAAGACAAAACTTTGAAGGGTAAAGATTCAATTCATCATAACAAGAGTATAGAGGGGAGAAATATCATATGATCCGACTATATTAACAAAGCCCATGATATAGATCATAAGAGAGAGAGATCAAACACATAGCTACTGGTACAAACCCTCAGCCCCGAGGGTGGACTACTCCCTCCTCATCGTGGTGGCCGTCGGGATGATGAAGTTGGCCACCGGAGATGATTCCCCCCCTCCGGCAGGGTACCGGAATGGGGTCTAGATTGGTTTTTGCGGATACAGAGACCTTGTGGCGACGGAACTTCTGATCTAGGGCATGGGTGTCCGTCAGGCCGACCCAAACGGTTAAAAAGCGGACAAAACCGTCATTTATTTGGGTCGGCACGTTGGAGTTGCTCTTACCCTCCTCATCGTCCTATATGCCCTGCCACCTCACGCCGAAGAAGAGACCACTGAATTTTTGTCCAAAAGACATGCCCACTTGAATTGCCAGAAAGGACAGGCTATGGATGAAATTGACACGAAAGACTCTCTGGATGTGGCGGCAGGCGCGCCGTGCAACACGTGGCACATGCCGCCACGGTGCGAGGCGGTAGGCTGCGTATTACAGCAAATCCCGCCCCACGACGGAACGAAACTGCGGAGGGGGGCCATGCCGCCACATGTGGAGGCGGCGGCACTGTTGCAGCTGCTCACGGGCCGACAACATCTCTTTGTTTCGTTGTGTTTAGAAGGCATTGATTCCTATGGAGACGACACTGATTGAAGCACTCCGTGATTCCCACTTAAAAAAAATTTTATCTGTTGTTGCGGCCGACGCGACAGCACCGAGGCTCGCTTTGCCGACACTGATTACAGTGTTTTGGATCAAGCGTATTCACTACTAGTTAAAATCCTAGCAGTAGCGTGGGTTAAGTGCTTATTAGCAGCGCGGGTGGCCGCGCTACTAAGACGGCGCTATAGCTAATGCTTATCAGTAGCACGGTTTGACCCATGCTGCTGCTATCTAGGGATAGCAGCAGCGTTGGTCTGCAACGAGCGCTGCTGCTAATAGCTGCAGCGCCCTTGGGAAAAGAGCACTACTGCTAAGAACTCGCTGCTGCTAAAGCCGTACCCCGCGCTACTGTTATTAGTTTTTGAATTTTTTTTTCTGCTCCATATTTTGTGGTGCTGAATTTTGTTTAGGGCTTTATACAATAATCTCTAGCTTATCATACACATACAAATGTAATCATAGCATATACATACAAATAGTCTCATCGAATCATGTGATCATCGTAATCATCATCCAACACAAAGTGGTCTCTCATCATCATCTTGAAAATAGCGATACAAGTCTCGATTACTTGCAACTACATTGTCATCCATCTAAACAATGATATATGCGAGAGGAGCTATCACTATGAGTGAGAGCGGAACTATGCAGTACATGAGGCGGCGGTTATGAGTCCTCTCTCGCGCTAGCGTGAACCTCAAGTAAGAAGCTTCTGCTTCTTGTCTGCTTTTCAAGCCTTTATGGCTGGCGCCCGAGACCCCATCCACTTGCGCCTGACACTCAGGCCACTCATCGTACACTCCCGGAACCTTCCCTTTGTACACGACATAGCACTGCTTCTTCGCCATCAAGAATCTAGGTACATGTTAGAGATGCATCTTCATCAAGAGAATGTACAATTATATGCAACAAAATATACTAGAGCAACACGAAAAAGAAAGGGTTAGCAACTAGATGCAACATATAGTACGCAAACTAATTAACTAGAGGTATGCAGGTCATCGTACCCAAACTAACAAAGTAGTGTTACGCAAGTTCGACAGGGACCATGGACATCACAAAGTTTCATCGCTACAAAAAGTATACAAGTTCAACCGACACATATCATCATCATCGGCATCGTAAATCACTATAAGTTCCAACCTTCTATATCATCAAGGATGGACCCTAGCTTCTTGAATGGTGTGAGGTCCTGACGTTGCATGCCTATGCGAGTTCGGATGTCAGCTCACGATATAGGACTGTGGTGGAACATCCCATTCTCATCGACGAAGCCGCTCCACCTCCTGCCTCTGACTTCCAGCGCTGCTCCACAAACGATGCTCCCAAGAGAGAAATGACACCGCAGTGCCGCCATCGTCCGATCTGGAACACCAGATCCTAGGGTTTCCCCCGGAGCAGCACGAGTGGGTCGACAGTAGTTACACGATGATGCCTTCATCAAGGTAACGAAATAGAACGCCGCCATCGCCTGCCGTTGGCTCTGTTTTCACCGGCAACCATGTCTCCCCAACTCGCACCGGGACTAGATGATGGATCTCGAGATACGATCACCAAGCTTCTGGCCGGCCACCGCCAACGAAGAAGATGACCACCACCACTGGCTACACCAGCCAGAACAGATCTGCCATGGGTGCCGCCAAGCAGTCCACCAGGCCCTCGACGCCGCCGCCGATCTAAAGCCAGATGACATGCCGCCGAAGACCGCATCGCGCCGCCGCCCAATCCAGGCCAGCCGCCGCCGCAGCCGCCCGTGGCCCGAGGCAGGGCCGACCGCCGCCAGCCGTCAAAGCCAATGTCGTCACTTCTAGATCGGCCGCACCTCCACGCATGTTGGCGTCCCGCCACCCCTGAGACGCGGGAGTGAGGAAGAGCCCCCGCCACCGCCGTCGGCCTCCGGGCGCAAGCCGGCGGCGTCCTCCGGCAGCGGCGGGAGGAGGGGAGGATGATGGGCTAGGCCCCGGCGGCGGCTAGGGTTGGGGAGCCCGAGTCGCCCGAGCAGGGGGCGACCCGACCGGACCTCTACGATACCAAATAAATAAAATATAAAAATATATTTCATGATGAATCCAGTTATTCTAATTTGATATTGTATATGTTGATATTTTTCTGCATAAACATGGTCAAACATTGCAGAGTAGGAGTTTGACAACTCAAAGGTGAATAATACACCTTATGTTTTGAAATGGAAGTAGTTGACAACTCAAAGGTGAATAATTGAAGAATGAAGACTGTACACCTACAATAGAAATCGTGCCACCATAGCATAAAGCACCTCGTTCAGCAGGTGCATTTCCAGAACAAACTTCATAGTGCTTTGCAGGAAAAATTTCACAGTGCCGCCATGAAGAAGTATTCTATTCTACAAAAGCAAATTACATAAAGCAAATTTTAGGTTTAAATCGAAACACCCACCCCTACAGGCTACAGCCAGTCAAGCATAACATAAACACTCCACCTTATAATAAGATTCAGGTCATATTTCAACCGTCCAGTTCCAGAACATGAAGCAACTATGCACAAGCTTGCAGTTTCAGTAACATGATAAAACATCATAATAATATGTAATCAGAACACACATAGAAATTTCAACAATGACAGTACAAGTGAACAATTACAGTCACTCCGTTTGCTTGCACGTAGAAATGCTTCCCAAAGATGCAGAAAATGTTCAGCTACGGCAGAAACTGGCGAACACCAAATAGCTCTTGATGAATTACATTCATTCTGATAAAAGGAACACCAAAATACTAGTCCAAACATTGGGACATGGCTACATGAGAGATAACTTCCTAACGGCTCATACAAACAGGTTCACCACCACATGGACAGCACAGAGCAGAGCAAGAGCACAGGACATCTAATGGTTATCGACTCTAACTCCATCCACATATGAGAATCCGAACGTCCCAGATTTTTCCCCATGGCCAGGTGGGAGCGAATCTTTGAGCTCATCGTCCGGATGGCGCCAGCACGGTATGGGCACAGGCCACCTGTTTCCATTATTCAATCGTTTTCCACACATAATAACGTTATCGGAAGATTTTGTTCATGCAAAACATCAAAGTGATAAGTAAATATAATGCACACCTGATTGGTCCATCACTGCCAACTTCATCAAAAGTCCTGTGTCAAACAAAGTAGGCAAGATTCAATGGGAAGTTTTTCTTTTTTTGATAAAACACAAAATGTCACGTCCTGCATTGATCTGAAACATGACAGGCACTTCAATATGCCAGACAGAAAGTCAAGTGTGCATACCTTTTTTCCACAAAATTTGCCAGCACTCGAATAATACAGTCCCTAAATATGAATGGGGTTCCTATTTTCTTATCATAGAAGTTCATGCCAATAAATCTCCCATTAAAGTCAAGCAGAGGACCACCAATCCCAGCCTAGCAAACAAAAAATGACATTAAAGCTGTATCAGTATGCATGGAGAAGTTGTGATTTGTAATATGGTTTACTACATCATGGATACATCAAATAAGATTAACCCCATGAGCAGTGCTAACCTTAGTAATCTTACAACTGGAGTACCTAAGATCTCTGTAATCAAGCATGCCTGACCAGCCAGTTCGTCTTCCATGTGTAGCCATTAACCTGCCAGATTTGAAGCAGCGCCCCACAGCTACTACATTGGGATCTTCCAGAGTAAAAGGATTCCACCAATCTTCATGAATTCTAGCTGGACGAAGACAACGGTAATCCTCGACAACGATGAGAGCAACATTATAGTATAAATTATAATGTTGCAATTTCCCTTCTTTGCGCTCTTTGTTTGGAAGCAAAACTTCAATCTGCAAATGGCACTGTGAGACCTACGCAGAAAATGAAGAACAACGTCAAGAACCAACCTTCAACTTTTCAGCAATCTTGTTTTCATCTTTAGGATCCCTAACCAAACTCGCTGAAGTCAGAATGGGGGTGCATCCGTTCCAGTCAATAAATAAGCCTGTGCACACGAAAAACCTCCTTTCTCCTGCATATATGACGCATTTTTTTATTGAGAGCCTAGTTCAAATGTGGAATAGTAAATAGCACATTACTGTAATATTACCGCTGAATGAAGCAAGTGAGACAACTCGTCGAGGTAAACTATGAGAACCCATTACACCTTTACCAGAATCATATACTTCACCAAAAGTCTCTTCGAAGGTATTAACCAAAACCAAGCCCTCTGTTCAATGATAGATGGCACAATAGTAGTCAGCGGCAGAGGAAAGCTGTAAACAAGCACAACGCAGTACGAGCTTACAAGCATTAACTCACCACTGACAACAGTCGATGATGGCTTTGGATAACCCAAGGAGTCTAGATCCCCAGATCTGTCTATATCCCCAAATCGAACACACACATGAAGATAGCGTAACAAGGTTAGTTGAATAGCATTGAGACCATGAGAGTACAACTATAAAAAGCTAAAACAGCATATGGTTATTATGAAAGCACACAGGTAAAAGGCCAAGTTTGCAGCACTTGTGAGGATCTTATGAAACAGTATTATTAGAGATGATGAGATAATGCACAAAAGCACAATAGATCTGGCTGTGTGCTCACCGCTTGGATAGGTGCAATAGGGCCAGGGCTGTACCTCTCTCTGTATTTCTACATTCCTGTGGAAAGACATAGTAAACTTGCAATAAATACATTCGAGGAGTATGGAAGGAAACTGGACCAAAACAGCGCTGCTCAACATCTACGCGAACAGAATTGCAGGAGAAGAGAAGAAGACTAAGTTGTAAGTAGAACAGCAATGGCACTATACAAAATTAGTAAGATCAGGAAATGATCATAAATCCTACTACAACCCACATTTTAAGTCTAAACTAGAAAAAAGAACTCTTCAAATTAGAAAAATCTACTAGCATCAACATTGTAGTTATATGAGTATTCTTAGAGGCAGCAAAAAAGCAAGTATTATCTAGGGATAAACAATGAAAAATGCAAGGAAACTATAAACAGCACATATAAATCTACAAAAGGAACAAAGAAAAGAGAGTGGATTTCTTGCTCCCGAGCTCCATGGAGCCCTGTTTTTGAAAAATTTGAAAATCATATTATAAAGTTCCTAAAAAATCTGAAAAAATTACATATGAACATTGCGATGTATACTACATTTCTGTACAGTTTCATGATCAAATATGCATAAAAAACAAAATCATAAGACTTCTATAGTGAATAGTGCATGTGCTAGAAAGACATGATTTTTTTTCTGTGTGTAGCTTGAACCACAACATATTTTTTAATGAAAATTTAAAGGGGGTGTAGTATACATCCCTAGATTCATGTCCAATTGTTTTCAGAATTTTTTTTGGAACTTCAAAATATAGTTTTTGTATTTTTCAAAACTTCAAGCACTGTGGAGCTCGGGATCAAAATACAATTTCTGCAAAGAAAACTACTACTTCAATTTTTGAAGTAGTATGATATTCTTGGAAGAGGCAGCCAAGAAATTACAATTGCAATACATAAATCTACAAAAGAAACAGCAAAGTATTACTGTTCGGAAACCGATGTGGCTTACCTTGGAATTAAGCTCAAGTATTACTTAGAAAAAATAAATGCAGGGAGGACGGAGTGAAATTAGCGATGGACACACACAGGTAAGCAAAATAAATGGAAATACACAAGATATACCTGAACGTCTTAGCTTCCTTTTTTGGCAGAAGTTCCTCCAAACGTTCGATAATTATACTCCTTGGCATGAAATAAATTCTTTCCCCAACCAAAGAAAGGTTCAAGCCAACAAAGTTCCCATCATAGTCAAAAAGCGACCCACCTTCCCAAGCCTAATAAAAATGAAGTGATAGGCAACAAGGTTACATTGGAACGAAAATAATAATGATATGGAAAAGGAGGTACATGCGAAAACACCAGTTTTATGGCTCTGATATATAGTTCAGTGTATACAGTTGCAGATAAAATACAGAGGCCATAGTTCAATTGTACCTCAGAGATTTTACAAGTGGAGAACATAAGCTGTTTGCCATCTTCAGATCCGCTTGACTCAACAGCAAGTATCCCACTTGCGACCATTAATGTGCCAGAATCGGCACGTGTGACAGCTACTACCTTCCTACAGGGAAGAAATTCCACCTGAGGACTGAGATCCACTGGATGAACACCAAGAGTGACAAACAGTACTTGGACAACAACAATCCCCTGATCCGAATCATAGCTTTTCAAGATCCCTTTGGCAACCTCACCGTTGCGACGCACTTCGATCTATAACGGGACAGCAAAAAAGTATGCAGAATGGTGACAAACTGGCAACCATCTTAACTAAACAAGTAAAATAAGCGAAGGAATCGCAGCACCAACATTCAAGGTATCATGGCCTTCTCTGTTATTATCATTGAAAGCTCTAACCAAACTTGCTGAAGTCAGAAAGCTTGTCACATACCGCCCGCTTCGCAAGGCTATGCCTGAGCATGCAAACAACACCGTATGTCCTACACAAGGTTGTAATTTTAGTCAACTATAACAAGCATTTTTTTAAATTAAGATAAATATTTAAGAAGTAAGAATACTAGATTATGACAGCATAGTCACCATCAGACAAAGCGAGGGAGACAACATTTCTAGAAATTTTTGAAGTGGCTTCTTTACTGAGCTCACTCCAAACACTTTGGCCAGAGTCACTAAAGCTGTCAATCGGCTCTTCCGAATTGACATCTGGATGCAAATCCCCTAGTTAATAGAAGACATGATGAAACAGAATTGTGAGTGAACCATTAGAGCTGTAACAAAACATCTGTAGATAAGTGAAGTGCCCGCAGACCTGAAATCAACACATCAAGTGTCTCTCCTCCACCAGTATAGACTCTTCCATTCTTTTTCGAGCTTTCTGTGAGATCATCATCGGCAGCTCTCTTAGTCTGCAGCATATTCCCGGGTCCGAACACTGAAGCAGAAGAAAATGAACTCCAAATGTTCAGTCATCATCAGAAGTAACGCAAGGTGATGGTGCAGAGGCCGGGGTCTGCCCCTTTTCGAAAAAAACAGCAGTAACGATGGGCTGTAAAACAATCACGGATCATCAATGGAAGGTTCCCTGATTCAACTCTGCACATTGTAAGGGCGGATCTAGATGGTGTGCATGTGCCCGCACCCAAAATTTGTTGAACTTGGTTTCGGAATTGGGATGACAGATGACGAAAAGCGCGTACCTCAAAAACCTGCAGTGTTTCACGGTCGTAGCTTGCAAGGTACACGGCAACGGGGACGAGCATGAGCGGCGGAGAAGACGACTGTCCGCGGTAACGCCGGCAGCTCTAGGGTACGGCGGCGGCGGACTGCACGAGAGATTTCAGAGCAGCGCCGGGATTGAGAGGGGTTAAAGGGAATACATGAGAGCGGCAACGTGGGGGAGGAAGAAGATACGTACGATCACCCCGGCCGGGCGGCAAGGGCGCTCGGCTATTGAGCTTTGCCCGCGTCCGCGTGTAATGGAGCCGGCGGCGAGTTACCTGCGGCGGGCTTGGGCAGACCGGCGGACTCCGGAGGGAGCGTAGCCTGCAGAGTTCGGATATGGGCCGGCAATTTGTGTGCCCTATAAAACAGGTAAGGTTCGCTTTTTTTTCCTGCCAAAAAAAGTTTCTTATATGTAATAAATCTCTCGGTTGCTAAAAAAATGTAATAAATCTCGAAAAATGCTTTTCTGTATTAAAAATGTATAATAAATTAGTAGTTAAAATAATAAGTGTAACAATTTTCATGTAATTGAAAAATATCCACATCTTTCTAGAAATGTTCGCATATTTAGAAAATGTTGATGTGCTTTTATAAAGTACTCGCGCATTTCTCCAGAAACAATTACATGTAATTTTAATAATTCGCCTAAAAATTTCATATACCTTACAAAAATGCCACGTATTATGAAAAACAATGTTTATCTAACTTTTGAAAAGTGTTCACGTATTTTGACAAAAAAAACTATAATTTAAAATAGTGTTCACACATTTTTTTTAATAAAAGCTGAAGAAAGTGTTCACCTATTTTCAGTAAAAATGTTTCTGAATTTTAAAAAGTGTTCGCAATTATTCAAATTGTCCATGTCATTTTTATAAGCATTCACGCATTTTTTAAGTGTCCATGTAATTAAAAAAGTGTTTGCATATTTTAAGAAAGTGTTGATGTGAAGTCTACGTGGACGCTCTTCCCACGCGAGCTTCTCTCTCTCTCTCTCTCTCTCTCTCTCTCTCCCTCCCTCCCTCCCTCCCTCCCTCTCGCTGCCCCTGATCACCAATGGGCGCGTCGACCGAGTTGGCCCTCCTAACTCGTCTCGCATGCCTCGTGCCCGACTGGCACTCCTGTCACCTTCAATCTTCTCCGGGAAGCCTACATCGTCGTCCATGCCCAATGCCCCCTTCCCTCTCTTGTTCCCTCACCAGCTCACTATGATCAATGCAACTTGGTGCATAGTGAGCTCATCGTCATCCTACTTAACCCCCCCCCCCCCCCAATATCCTCCGCTCTCTCACACAACACTACTCTGAACCCAATTGAGCCCATGCACCTCTAGTTTCTCCTCTCTCCCAAGGTGCGCTCTAGTTCAAGCAGAAAAGTCGACTTAGACGCCGTTGTTGCTCTCTCTCCCTATCCCTCCACTCTTAAATTACATTGAGCCTTGAGCTTCTCTTAGTGTGTTTGAGGGATCATGAGCATCACCCAATTTTCAAGAACCGCCTCTCTGATTCATCGTCGCCAACAAATATGTCATCGTCGGGGACCGCCTCCACCTCCATCCACGTGCACCAGCCCACTGAACATGTTGGTGTCCTCAACTCGCTTCGCCAGGCCCTCTACCACAGAGGGTGAGCTCTGCCCCTGTTTTGTCCCAAGGTTACGGATGACAAGTGGAACCTACATATCATCCCTTCTGTTATCTCTCTCTCTCGTTGACTGATGGACCCCGCCCCTGGTCCCATCTGTCGGGTTTAAACCGAGAGAAGTGTGTGAATTGGTTCAACTAAAGGCGTATTACGCCTTCAACTTCACCCCCTTTAGCCTCTGGAATGTGTATCCGGGCCGAGCCGGTGAGTTTTTTTTCATAAAAACACTCTGTGCATTTTTGGTTATCTGGGTCGATCACATCATCTTAATGCGAGCCTTTATCTTTTCTCACTTCAAGAAATTCATAATTGACTAACCATAACTCCAAATCAATTGATTATTTTCCTAAATTCATCTAACATCAAGCTTTGTCTAATTACATAACTTCCAAAAAATCCGAGCACTTTGAAGTTTCTGTTTTAGTTTAAATTGCTTATTTTCTTTATTGTTTATTTTTCGATGATAAAGAAGGATCTGAATGTGCGATTCGAGGATAGACCAAAAGCTTGTGAAGACCTTTCTGAGCCAAACAAGTAACCTACTTTGACCATGTTGAAGTTGAACCCATATTTGCATTACTCACTTAGATATATATTCATGCATAAAAGTAGTTTTACTAAAGATGTTATGTTAAGATTTTCTTAGTCGTAGCTATGACCTACATGCTTATTATTGGTACCCCTTTTGACATTGATAATACCTCATCCTTGTAACCCTAGGCTTATATACCCACAGGTTATTATATATGTTGGACTTAGGCGGAGTGTAGTAGTTTTCTTTGCCATGCAAGTCACCTTAGAATAATAGTAGGGTTTGGGATAAAACCTTTTACTCAAAATGTTTATCAAAAACTCACGGGTGCCACTAATTCCCATGGGATGATTCTTGAAATTAAAGTTTTACAAAATGGAGAAGAAGTGGAGATCTTTTTGAAATGGCATAGAGTGCAAGTGCTACTAGTAACGCCAACCTTACATGTGCAATCACATTACCCCCTATGAAGCGGCGGTTGACTCAGTAACTTGGTCGGTCTAGTGTAGTAGTTCACACTAGGTGAACCTATTCCATCATGCCGGGGATGAAATGAAATGTTCAACCCGGACACAACGATTGTTCCCTCATGTGGTGGTACGATGAATTAAATTAAGGTATGATGAATCTCCCCATTTCAGAAAACTTTAAAACATTAAGATCAGGGTTGTGTGCCATCGGGTGGGATCTACACTAGCATCACTCTTGAGAAAAGTCTTGTTTGATTGTTCAAATCGTGTACACCTAGTATGGCGAAACATGGCTGACATGATGAGCATATCAAATCTTATGAGTTAAGTGTACAACCTCTGCAGAATGTTAAAAATATTTGAATAGTCGTGTCGACGGTCAAGGATAATTGTGATGATCACGCTTAGCCTATGTTCATGTTTTGACTTTTCAACCAAATGGGATGGTATTATACCTCATGTAAGCTATAAAGCGGGGAAAAGCCACGTGACTATGGTCCTTGTCATGGAGAAATGATATATGTGGAACTTGGATATCAAACTTGAATTAAGGAAATGTTGGAATTGGATTATTATGTTGTTCGGATTTGGTGGAAGAAGATTAATCGTACTAATGCAATTTACTCACGTTGTTACCAACCATTATTTGAAATGTTTCACAAATTGCTAGGGTTATCACATATGCTTAAGATTCAACTTTCCGCAAATGAAACATAACATAGAGCCATTCCTTTGTATTGAGACATTGCATTAACATTTGTTATCATCATTTTGTGGGTTGCTTGTGAGTATATTCAATGTACTAACACGGCTTGTCGGTTACGTCAAACATGGAAAATTATGTGCCAGAAGAAGAGTACTCAATCAACTGGCTTTAGGGTTAAGGCATGTCGGCTAGGGCCCAAATTATCATCGAAGAATCTGCTGCATTATCTCATTTGGAGTTCCATCCATGAGTCTATGTGTGTAAGAGTTGATCATAATGGTCTTATTTGTGTAAGATTTTATAGTTATGTATGGATGTGTACTAGTGATATAGTTCGTTGTGTTCTTGAGCAATGATATTGGGATCACTGTGCACGCACGTCGGAGGCTTCGGGCTAATAGGCTAGGGTCCCCACACTACAGGTCGTGTGTCATGTTGTAGGGCGATGGGCCGCTCCTGCGAAGCGATGACCACCGTGGCAGCTAACACACTAGCTTTTGCAGCGATGGCGGTGTTGATGCGGTGATGACTACAAAACGAGGAGAGGTATAAGCGGTGTCAACATGGCTCGTGTTACAACGGTGGAGGTGGCTTGGGGCGGCAACAAGGAGAGTATGTTGCAATGACAATAAGGCTTGCATTGCAAGGTCTGGTCGTGTTGCAAACCTTCAAACACAACATGCCTCGCGTTGCAAAGCACTCATCTTGCAAATTTTCAAGCTCAACATGAATCGTGTTACAAACCTCCAAACGCAAGCATGCCTGGTGTTGCAAAGCACTCGTCAATGGATCGGACGGCTATTGCACGGCGCATTCAACGGTGACCCGGATCAGCCGGCACACGCTACCCAGACGCAGTGATTCCACCCAGCGCCAGACCCGCCCGCCGCGCTCAGATACATACTACGTCAGCCGTTGGCTTCGCTCGCACGGTAGAGGATCGACCTCTGTCGGCCCGTTCGTTGTCGTCTGTGCGCATTGTGGCAGGCTGCCAGGTGCCAACGCCGGCAGGAGCGCCTTAAATACGGCGACCGATCAGGTCAGACTAGCCACGGTGGGAGTAACTTCAGCAGTAACATCGAGTCCAACTCACCAAATTTGCTTATGTGGCAATGAGTTAATGAGGAGAGAGGTAGTTTGAGTAACTTAGCTAGTTACTGTAACATCACATGTCCCAATGCAATATGAGCCTATAACCTAATAAATGAAGCTTTGCATGACACCACACTTATATTACTAGTAACATAGTTTAGACTAGCCACAATGGTGAGTAACATACACATATTCCTAGACTATGTTACTACCTTCATAGTGGGTAGTAACATAAGTGTGGTAACATGCAAAGTTTCATTTATTAGGTTATAGACTCATATTGCATTGGCACATGTGATGTTACAGTAACTAGCTAAGTTACTATAACTACATCTCTCCTCATTAACTCACTGCCACATAAGCAAATTTGCTGAGTTGGACTCGATGTTACTGTTGAAATTACTCTCACTGTGGCTAGTGAATATGTGTATATTACTAGTGTATGTTATTCTTCATTGTGACTAGTCTCACAGCGCATATCGCCGCGCAACCGCTTACGCGCGGAAAAACATAATGGCATAATGGCCGGCGCGGTTGACTACGTGCGTGAGTGCGCGCCGGTCCAAGCGGCCGCCCGGCGCGCATGTGCCCGGCTGCACGCACGCATCCATGGACCGATCCCTCCTGCACGGCGAGTGGCACGAGCTGGTTCGGGCCACGAGGACGACGGGGCATCGGCCTCCGCGAGCGTACGCGGGGGGTCATCATCACCGCACGCGCTCCGCCGGCGCCAAGGGCGAGACGCGATCACGCGAACATCCGGCCGGGCGTCGACGCCGTGGGCCTGCCGCCCGCGAACAGATGTTGGGGCCTGGGGTGACGTTTCTTCAACGGCCGGGGCGACACTTCACTTAAGCCACACGTACGCGACGTGCTCCTCTCTACTTAGATCGTGCTCCGGTCCTGCCGTGCCGTGAATCTTATAGTACTGCTGTTCTGAACTGAACTCACTCTTGCCGGTTCACATTTATGCAACGTTTTCTCTGCTCCGAACTGAACGTCGCTGGATGGATCTCGGATGTCTGGGTCCATCAAGCAACGCTGCTGCTCCGGCAGAAGTTACACCACAGCTCCTTCTCCACAAGATTCTTTTCCAGGGTAAATGTGAGGCTTGATCAAATTTGACGTAGTACCAGTACAGTAGTAGTTTCTCTGTTTTATTGTGTGGACTACAGCACCAATGCACCAGCCTAAGAATGTTTTGCATCCGTGGACGGGCCTTGTTAGATTCTGTATATACTGGGCCTTGTACATGTATTAAAGTCCCCCTGTAACTGTGTTGTACATCATTATGTACTCTCTATATAATGCAAAGGCCATCCCACGTTGGAGGTGTGCCACAAACCATAAAACCCTTGTCTAATATGGTATCAGACGACCCATCGATCTAACTTATGTCTTCCACTCCGCCCTCGCCGCCAGCTGCGACTGCGCCCTGCACGACGGAGGGATCGCTCGGCCCCCCTGCAGACTCAATCGGCGGGGTCCCTCTTCGCCGGCCCGGTCTCCTCGTTGTACGCCGGCGTGTCTTCGTCGTCGCCCTCTGCATCGGCTCGGTTCCAGCAGCCGCCGCGGCTCTCGGCTGCCACGCACTCTCTGGTGCCCGCGCCGCCGCCCCCGACTGCCTCGCACCCGATGGTGCGCCTCCATCTACACCGCTACAGGCCCTGCCGTTGTCGACGTCGCTCATGCGGCCTATGGTGGCAATGGCGGTTATCCTTTGTATGCTGCCCCGTACGGCCCTCCGCCACCAGCACGTCCCTCCTATGGCGCGTACCATGGCCAGGGCCCGTATACGGCCTCACCACCCTATCATATGCTTACGGTGCCCCGCGCCTGCCATGGCTCCGTCTGCACCGACACCATCTCCTGCGCCCTACATGGACATTGAAGTTGCTCTGGCCGCAATCTCCTCGCTGCCGTTCCTGCTCTTGCACCTCCTTCCGGTGAAGCTCAAGCCGGATAATTACCTGTACTAGCGCGCTCAGGTGCTTCCACTCCTTCGCAATCATTATTTGGAGGGGTTCGTCGATGGCACCCTGCCGTGTTCGCCGCCGCAGCATCCGATGTTCCACGCGTGGATCGCTCAGGATCAAGCCATCCTCTCGGCGATCCAGTCTTCTCTGGGTGAGGATGTTGCCGGGCTGGTCCTCTTTGTTGCATCCTCTCATGAGGTGTGGGACATCCTGGAGTCGACCTTCTCGTCCCAGTCTACTGCTCAGTCCACGGCCATCCGTGCGAAGCTTGGTGAGACCCGTAAGGACAATGGTATGGTGACCGCCTTCTACAACAAGGTCAAGAAATTGGCCAACACCCTTGCTTTGAGTGGAGAGCCCCTTCGCGACTCTGAGTTCACGGCCTTCATCCTAGCTGGCCTCGACAATGACTACGACTCGCTTGCCGAGGTGATCAAGGAATGCAAGGAACCTATTCGCCCTCAGGACCTCTACAACCGCCTCCTTTCTACAGAGCAGTGGCTCAACGCGCGCCGCCCTGACGTCTCCACTGACTCTTCTGTCAACGCCATGTATCGCGGCAAAGGAGGCGGTCGTGGTCCCCCTGCAGCTCCCTCCCCCGAGGGGAAAATCCGGTGGTGCGCCCCTTGCTCAGCAGCAGGCACCACGCCCTGGCGCCTCGATGGTCGTAGTTGACGGCCGCGCTTGCGCCTGCTGTACTGCCTACGGTGCGGCTCAGCCGTGCCAGCTCCGTGTCCCGCCGCGCCATGTCGCCTCCCGCTATCATCGCTGCTTCAAGACTGACTTCCTCGGCCTCGGCAACAACGGCAAGGGCAATGATCGTCAAGTTAACATGGTGCAACAGGGGCACACGCCCTTGATATGTCTCCAACGTATCTATAATTTTTGATTGTTCCATGCTATTATATTACCCGTTTTGGATGTTTATGGGCTTTACTTTACACATTTATATCATTTTTGGGACTAACCTATTAACCGGAGGCCCAACCCATATTGCTGTTTTCTTGCCTATTTCAGTGTTTCGAAGAAAAGGTATATCAAACGGAGTCCAAACAGAATGAAACCTTCGGGAAAGTTATTTTTGGAACAGAAGCAATCCAGGGAACTTGGAGTGCAAGCTAGGGAAGCTTCAAGGAGGCCACGAGATAGGGGGCGCGCCCACCCCCCTGGGCGCACCCTCCACTCTCGTGGGCCCCTCGTGGCTCCCCCGACCGACTTCTTTCGCCTATATATATTCCCATATACGCTAAAACCTTCGGGGAACAAGATAGATCAAGAGTTCCGCCGCCGCAAGCCTCTGTAGCCACCAAAAACCTCTCGGGAGCCTGTTCCGGCACCCTGCCAGAGGGGGGATCCCTCACCAGTGGCCATCTTCGTCATCCCGATGCTCTCCATGACAAGGAGGGAGTAGTTCACCCTCGGGGCTAGTTATCTTGTCGGATTGAGTCTTTAATGATTTGAGAACACTTGATGTATGTCTTGTCGTGCTTATCTGTGGTGACAATGGGATATCACGTGATCCGCTTGATGTATGTTTTGGTGATCAACTTGCGGGTTCCGCCCATGAACCTTTGCATAGGGGTTGGCACACGTTTTCGTCTTGACTCTCCGGTAGAAACTTTGGGGCACTCCTTGAAGTACTTTGTGTTGGTTGAATAGATGAATCTGAGATTGTGTGATGCATATCGTATAATCATGCCCACGGATACTTGAGGTGACAATGGAGTATCTAGGTGACATTAGGGTTTTGGTTGATTTGTGTCTTAAGGTGTTATTCTAGTACGAACTCTATGATAGATTGAATGGAAAGAACAGCTTCGTGTTATTTTACCATGGACTCTTGAATAGATTGAGCAGAAAGGATAACTTTGAGGTGTTTCGTACCCTACCATAATCTCTTCGTTTGCTCTCCGCTATTAGTAGCTTTGGAGTGACTCTTTGTTGCATGTTGAGGGATGGTTATATGATCCAATTATGTTATTATTGTTGAGAGAACTTGCACTAGTGAAAGTATGAACCCTATGCCTTGTTTCCTACCATTGCAATACCGTTTACGCTCACTTTTATCATTAGTTACCTTGCTGTTTTTATAATTTTAGATTACAAAAACCTATATCTACCATCCATATTGCACTTGTATCACTATCTCTTCGTCGAACTAGTGCACCTATACAATTTACCATTGTATTGGGTGTGTTGGGGACACAAGATATTCTTTGTTATTTGGTTGCAGGGTTGCTTAAGAGATACCATCTTCATCCCACGCCTCCTACGGATTGATAAACCTTAGGTCATCCACTTGAGGGAAATTTGCTACTGTCCTACAAACCTCTGCACTTGGAGGCCCAACAACGTCTACAAGAAGAAGGTTATGTAGTAGACATCAAGCTCTTTTCTGGCGCCGTTGCCGGGGAGGTGAGTGCTTGAAGGTATATCTTTAGATCTTGCAATCGAATCTTTTTGTTTCTTGTTTTATCACTAGTTTAGTTTATAAAAGAAAATTTCAAAAAAAATGGAATTGAGTTTGTCTCATACGCTTCATCTTTTTACTATCTTTCGTGAGTATGATGAAAAGGAAAATTGTGCTCAAGTGCTAGAAGAAGAATGCATTAAAATGCTTGGTACTAAATCTTTGAATGATGAGCATGATTGCAATGTTGTTAGTATGAACTCTTTGAATATCCATAGTACTAATGATGATTGCACTAGTTATGATGAAAATGTCTCCTATAAGCATGTCGATTTTTGTGGAGTGAATCGGGTTTGCAAGTACGCACCAAATAGGGAAAATAGATATTGCAAGAGGCATAAGTTTTTAGAAACTAAAGGGTTGCAAGAAAGGCTTAATGTTAATGCTGAAAATTTAAGATATCTTTACCGTACTTGTGAACTTTGCAATGAACGTGGTCATTTAAATCTCCGATGCAAATTGTTTCATGATCGAATCGTGTCCAAAAATTGTGATGAATTGATTTCCCTTGCGCATCATAATGAACTTAGTTTGCTTTTGGGTTATGAAGAATTGAAACATGAAACTAAGCTTATTCTAGAATTTAATCTTGAGAATTTTCTTGATGTTGATCTAGAGGAAATTTATATGTATTGTGCGGTGAATTGCATTGAAAATCCTTATATTGCCAATTACATAAAGAAAAGGAAGCAAATAGAAGATGAAGAGAATACTAATGAAAGGGAAGAAATTTCCCAATATCCTCCTATTATTTCTTATGATGAATCAGGTAACGAGGAGGAGCTTTCTATTCAACCAATCTTATCAATAAGGAGCTCAAAGAAGAGGGTTGAACCCACACATAATGTGAACAAGAAAAAGAAAAGAAGGAGCAACAAGGATAAAAAGGTATTCCTCCCAAATGAAGTTGCTCCTACTACTCATTGTGATGATGATAATTGCTATACTATTGGTGCTATCCATACTATTAATGATGAGAGTGATTATGCTTATGATATAAAAGGGCCCAAGCTTGGGGAAGCTATGTTTGGTGAGGATGACATATTTGAGAATATATTTGCTGAAATTAATGTTTGTCCCAAGCTTGGGGATGCTAGGTTTAATGAAGATGATATTTTTAGCATCCCAAGTTTTAATACACAAAGTTGTTATGATGATAGCATGCCTCTTACCTATGATGATTATATTGATGAAAGTGGGTTTCAAAGAGTGTCAACTTTAGGAAGTAGTGATCCCACAATTTTGGAGGATGTTGAATCTTATTGTGATGAATATGAAAGTGAATTTGGAAGAGTGTCAACTTTATTTATTGATGATTCCACTAACTTGGAAGAGGTTTCAATCGATTATGATGAGAACGAAGTTGCTACTTATGATGATTATTGTGATGAAACTTATGCTATAAAAAGTAGTGATGATTATATTTATAAAACTTGTCATGATTATGATTACCCTTTTTCTGAACATTACTCTTTTATTGTGGAAACAATTTATAGTATTCAAGTCTCTTATGATACTCCCACTATTCTGAATAAGAAAAATTTTGCTTATGTGGAGAGCAGTAAATTTTCTATGCTTGTAGATCATGAAAAGAATGCATTATGTGCTGGTTATATTGTTGAATTCATTCATGATGCTACTGAAAATTATTATGAGGGAGGAACATATGCTTGTAGGAATTGCAATAATTTCAAGTTTCCTCTCTATGTGCTTCAAGTTTTGAACTTATGCTTGTTTTGCCTTCCTATGCTAGTTGATTATTGTTCCCATAAGTTGTTTGCTCACAAAATCTCTATGCATAGGAAGTGGGTTATACTTAAATGTGCTAGTCATATGCTTCATGATGCTCCCGTTATGTTTCAATTCTTATCTTTTATGTGAGCATCATTGTCATCATCATACCTAGCTAGGGGCGTTAAACGATAGCGCTAGTTGGGAGGCAACCCAATTTTATTTTAGTTTCTTTGTTTTTGTTTCTGTTTAGTAATAAATTTTGCATCTACCTTCTGTTTATATGTGTTTTTATGTTTTAGTTAGTGTTTGTGCCAAGTAGAACCTATAGGATAACCTATGGCGGTGATAGTTAATTTGATTCTGCTGAAAAACAGAAACTTTGCGCGCACAAAATTAGTTTTGTTAATTCACAGAAACGTGCTTTTGCGTTGATTATTTTTTTCTGTAGATCAATAGAAAAATTCCCCAGGACTTCCTATTTTGGTAGGATTTTTAGAGTTCCAGAAGTATTCTAGGGTTACAGATTACTATAGACTGTTCTGTTTTTGACAGATTCTGTTTTTCGTGTGTTGTTTGCTTATTTTGATGCATCTATGGCTAGTATTAAGTGGTATGAACCATAGAGAACTTGAAATACAGTAGGCTTAACACCAATATAAATAAATAATGAGCTTGTTATAGTACTTTATGTGGTGGTTTTGCTTTCTTTCACTAACGGAGCTTATGAGATTTCCTGTTGAGTTTTGTGTTGTGAAGTTTTCAAGTTTTGGGTAAAGATTTGATGGACTATGGAATAAGGAGTGGCAAGAGCCTAAGCTTGGGGATGCCCATGGCACCCCAAGATATTCAAGAATAGGCAAAAGCCTAAGCTTGGGGATGCCCCCGAAAGGCATCCCCTCTTTCGTCTTCGTTTATCAGTAACTTTACTTGGAGCTTTATTTTTATTCGCCACATGATATGTGTTTTGCTTGGAGCGTCTTGTATGATATTAGTTTTTGCTTATAGTTTTCCACAATCATCCTTGTTGTAGACACCTTTTGTGAGAAGCCCACTTGATTGGAATTTATTAGAATACTCTATGTGCTTCACTTATATCTTTTGAGCTAGATAGTTTTTGCTCTAGTGCTTCACACTTATCTTTTAGAGCACGGCGGTGGCTTAATTTTGTAGAAATTGCTAGTCTCTCATGCTTCACTTATATTATTTTGAGAGTCTCTTAGAACAGCATGGTATTTGCTGTGGTTATAAAATTGGTCCTAGAATGGTAGGCATCCAAGTCGGGTATAATAAAAACTATCATAGAAAGTGAATTGGATGCTATGATCAATTTGATACTTGATAATTGTTTTGAGATATGGAGGTAGTGATATTAAAATCATGCTAGTTAGGTGATTATGAATTTAAAGAATGCTTGTGTTGAAGTTCGCAAGTCCCATAGCATGCACATATGGTAAAAGTTGTGTAACAAATTTATTGCATAGGGTGCTCTTTTGATTTCCTTCCCTTGAGTGGAGGTTGGGGGCGCGCGATGGTTAACTCCTACCAACCTCCCCCCTAGGAGCATGCGTAGTAGTACTTTGCTTCGAGGGCTAATAAAACTTTTGCAATAAGTATATGAGTTCTTTATGACTAATGTGAGTCCATGGATTATACGCACCTTTACCTTTCCGTCATTGCTAGCCTCTTCGGTACCGTGCATTGCCCTTTCTCACCTTGAGAGTTGGTGCAAACTTCGCCAGTCCATCCAAACCCCGTGATACGATACACTCTATCACACATAAACCTCCTTATATCTTCCTCAAAACAGCCACCATACCTACCTATTATGGCATTTCCATAGCCATTCCGAGATATATTGCCATGCAACTTTTCACCGTTCCGTTTATCATCATGAGACGCATCATTATTGTCATATTGCCTTGCATGATCATGTAGTTGACATCGTATTTGTGGCAAAGCCACCATGCATAATTTTTCATACATGTCACTCTTGATTCATTGCCCATCCCGGTACACCGCCGGAGGCATTCATATAGAGTCATATCTTGTTCTAGTTTTGAGTTGTAATTCATGAGTTGTAAATAAATAGAAGTGTGATGATCATCATTATTAGAGCATTGTCCCCAAATAAAAAAATAAAAAAAAAGGAAAGGCCAAAAGAAAAAGAAGAAAGGCCAAAGAAAAAAAAGAAAAATGAAAAAAGAAAGGCCAAAAAAAAGAAAGGCCCAAAAAAAGAAAATAAATAAAAAGGGGGCAATGTTACTATCTCATTTTACACACTTGTGCTTCAAAGTAGCACCATGTTCTTCATATAGCGAGTCTCATATGTTGTCACTTTCATATACTAGTGGGAATTTTCCATTATAGAACTTGGCTTGTATATTCCTACGACGGGCTTCCTCAAAATGCCCTAGGTCTTCGTGAACAAGCAAGTTGGACGCACACCCACTTAGTTTCTTTTGTTGAGCTTTCATACATTTATAGCTCTAGTGCATCCGTTGCATGGCAATCCCTACTCCTCATGTTGACATCAATTGATGGGCATATCCATAGCCCGTTGATTAGCCTCGTCAATGTGAGACTTTCTCCTTTTTTGTCTTCTCCACACAACCTCCATCATCATATTCTATTCCACCCATAGTGCTATATCCATGGCTCACGCTCATGTATTGCGTGAGAGTTGAAAAAGGCTAAAGCGCGTTAAAAAGTATGAACCAATTGCTTGGCTGAAACCGGGGTTGTTCTTGATGGGAGTATTTTGTGTGATACAAATGAAACATAGCCTAACTATATGATTTTGTAGGGATGAACTTTCTTTAGCCATGTTATTTTGAGAAGACATGATTGCTTTGATTAGTATGCTTGAAGTATTACTATTTCTTATGTCAATATGAACTTTTATTTTTAATCATTTGGATCTGAACATTCATGCCACAATAGAGAAAGTTACATTGAGAATTATGCTAGGTAGCATTCCACATCAAAAATTCTATTTTTATCATTTACCTACTCGAGGACGAGCAAGAATTAAGCTTGGGGATGCTTGATACGTCTCCCACTTATCTATAATTTTTTATTGTTCCATGCTATTATATTACCCGTTTTGGATGTTTATGTGCTTTACTTTACACATTTATATCATTTTTGGGACTAACCTATTAACCGGAGGCCCAACCCATATTGTTGTTTTCTTTCCTATTTCAGTGTTTCGAAGAAAAGGAATATCAAACGGAGTCCAAACGGAATGAAACCTTCGGAAAAGTTATTTTTGGAACAGAAGCAAGCTAGGGAACTTGGAGTGCAAGCCAGGGAAGCTTCGAGGAGGCCACGAGATTGGGGGGCGCCCACCCCCTGGGTGCGCCCTCCACTCTCGTGGGTCCCTCATGGCTCCCCCGACCGACTTCTTTCACCTATATATTCCCATATACCCTAAAACCTTCGGGGAACAAGATAGATCGGGAGTTCCGCCGCCGCAAGCCTCTGTAGCCACCAAAAACCTCTCAGGAGCCCGTTCCGGCACCCTGCCGGAGGGGGGATCCCTCACCAGTGGCCATCTTCATCATCCCAGCGCTCTCCATGACGAGGAGGGAGTAGTTCACCTTGGGGCTAAGGGTATGTACCAGTAGCTATGTGTTTGATCTCTCTCTCTCTCTCTCTCTCTCTCTCTCTCTCTCTCTCTCTCTCTCTCTCGCTCTCTCTCTCTCTCGTGTTCTCTCTATGGCATGATCTTGATGTATCGCGAGCTTTGCTATTATAGTTGGATCTTATGATATTTCTCCCCCCTCTACTCTCTTGTATTGGATTGAGTTTTCCCTTTGAAGTTATCTTGTCGGATTGAGTCTTTAATGATTTGAGAACACTTGATGTATGTCTTGCCGTGCTTATCTGTGGTGACAATGGGATATCACGTGATCTGCTTGATGTATGTTTTGGTGATCAACTTGCGGGTTCCGCCCATGAACCTTTGCATAGGGGTTGGCACATGTTTTCGTCTTGACTCTCTGGTAGAAACTTTGGGGCACTCTTTGAAGTACTTTGTGTTGGTTGAATAGATGAATCTGAGATTGTGTGATGCATATCGTATAATCATGCCCACGGATACTTGAGGTGACAATGGAGTATCTAGGTGACATTAGGGTTTTGGTTGATTTGTGTCTTAAGGTGTTATTCTAGTACCAACTCTATGATAGATTGAACGGAAAGAACAGCTTCGTGTTATTTTACCACGGACTCTTGAATAGATTGAGCAGAAAGGATAACTTTGAGGTGGTTTCGTACCCTACCATAATCTCTTCGTTTGCTATCCGCTATTAGTAGCTTTGGAGTGACTCTTTGTTGCATGTTGAGGGATGGTTATATGATCCAAATATGTTATTATTGTTGAGAGAACTTGCACTAGTGAAAGTATGAACCCTATGCCTTGTTTCCTACCATTTACGCTCACTTTTATCATTAGTTACCTTGCTGTTTTTATAATTTTAGATTACAAAAACCTATATCTACCATCCATATTGCACTTGTATCACTATCTCTTCGCCGAACTAGTGCACCTATACAATTTACCATTGTATTGGGTGTATTGGGGGCACAAGAGACTCTTTGTTATTTGGTTGCAGGGTTGCTTGAGAGAGACCATCTTCATCCTACGCCTCCTACGGATTGATAAACCTTAGGTCATCCACTTGAGGGAAATTTGCTACTGTCCTACAAACCTCTGCACTTGGAGGCCCAACAACGTCTACAAGAAGAAGGTTGTGTAGTAGACATCAGCCCTCATATCCTGTTGATCATTCTTGGTACATGGATACTGGAGCTACAGCTCATGTCACGAACGAACTAGGCAAGCTCACGGTTTAGAAGCCCTACCATGGGCACGGCAAGGTTCACACAGCTAATGGGGCAGTTATGCACATCTCACATGTTGGTCAGGCATCACTTCTCACAAACACCTCTAGGACATTGCATCTTAGAAATATTCTTTGTGTTCCTACAATTGCACGTAACTTACTCTCTGTTCCAAAACTTACACAGGATAATAACGTTTTCTGTGAATTTCACCCGTTTCATCTCTTTTTTAAGGATCGTGCTACGAGGAACATACTTCTTAGAGGTCGCTACCGCCATGGCTTATATGCTCTTGATGTGCCCACCGTCGTCCCCGCTCTTGTTGCTGCGTTCCAGGTCTTCAGTGGTGTTCGTGTGTCTCCTTCACTGTGGCACTCTTTCTTGGTCACCCAGCATCACCCATCGTTCGCCATGTCCTCCACCGCCATGAGTTACCATCAGAGTCTAGTAATAAAGATGTTGTTGTCTATGATGCCTGACAGCAAGGCAAGAGTCATCAATTACCTTTTTCTGTTTCCAAAAATATAGTCAAAAATCCTCTTGAGCTTGTGTTTTCATATGTATGGGTCCTTCCCAGATGTCCGTTAGTGGGCATGAATATTATGTCAGTTTCATTGATGCTTATAGTCGCTTTACTTGGATTTATCTTCTTAAGCACAAGTCTGATGTGTTTTTAAAATTTCAAGCACATGTTGACGTCTCCTTAATCATAAAATCATTCATGTGAAGTTGGATTGGGGGGGTGAATACCGCAATCTTAGTACTTTCTTCGAAAAACTTGGAATCACTCATCGTGTGTCTTGCCCGCATACACACCAGCAGAATGGTTCAGCTGAACGTAAGCATCGTCATATTGTTGAAACCGGTTTAGCCTTGCTCGCTCATGCATTTGTCCCATTTCGTTTTTGAAGTGATGCCTTTACTACAACCTGTTTTCTCATAAATAGGCTTCCTTCGCGGCTCCTTCATATGAAAATTCCACTTGAACTCTTGCTTGGTCATATTCTTGATTACACGTTTCTTAAAGTGTTTGGTTGTGCGTGCTGGCCGCATCTCCGTCCTTACAATAATCGCAAACTTGAGTTTCGTTCAAAAAAATGTGTCTTTCTTAGGTACGATTCTGTTCATAAAGGGTATAAGTGCCTTCATGTCCCGTCTAACCATGTGTATATCTCACGAGATGTTGTCTTTGATGAGCATGTTTTTCCATTTTCTGCTCCCCCCTCTGTTGGGAAACGTAGTAATTTCAAAAAAATTCCTACGCACATGCAAGATCATGGTGATGCATAGCAACGAGAGGGGAGAGTGTGTCCACGTACCCTCGTAGACCGTAAGCGGAAGCGTTATGACAACACGGTTGATGTAGTCGTACGTCTTCACGATCCGACCGATCCAAGTACCGAACGTACGGCACCTCCGAGTTCAGCACACGTTCAGCTCGATGACGATCCCGGGACTCCGATCCAGCAAAGTGTCGGGGATGAGTTCCGTCAGCACGACGGCGTGGTGACAATGATGATGTTCTACGGCGCAGGGCTTCGCCTAAACTCCGCGACGATATGACCGAGGTGGAATATGGTGGAGGGGGGCACCGCACACGGCTAAGGAACGATCACGTAGATCAACTTGTGTGTTCTAGGGTGCCCCCTGCCCCCGTATATAAAGGAGCAAGGGGGAGGCCGGCCGGCCCTTGTGGGCGCGCCAAGGAGGAGGAGTCCTCCTAGTAGGGGTAGGACTCCCTCTTTCCTACTCCTACTAGGAGGGGGAAAGGAAGGGGGAGAGGGAGAGGGAAAGGGAAAGAGGGGGGCGCCGCCCCCCTCTCCTAGTCCAATTCAGACCAGAGGGGGAGGGGGCGCGCGGCCCATGCTGGCTGCCCCTCTCTCTCTCCACTAAGGCCCATAAGACCCATTACTTCTCCCGGGGGGGTTCCGGTAACACTCCAGCACTCCGGTTTTCTCCGAAAACACCCGGAACACTTCCGGTGTCCGAATATAGTCATCCAATATATCAATCTTTATGTCTCGACCATTTCGAGACTCCTCGTCATGTCCGTGATCACATCCGGGACTCCGAACAAACTTCGGTACATCAAAACTTATAAACTCATAATAAAACTGTCATCATAACGTTAAGCGTGCGGACCCTGCGGGTTCGAGAACTATGTAGACATGACCTAGAACTATTCTCGGTCAATAACCAATAGCGGAACCTGGATGCTCATATTGGCTCCTACATATTCTACGAAGATCTTTATCGGTCAAACCGCATAACAACATACGTTGTTCCCTTTGTCATCGGTATGTTACTTGCCCGAGATTTGATCGTCGGTATCCAATACCTAGTTCAATCTCGTTACCGGCAAGTCTCTTTACTTGTTACGTAATGCATCATTCCATAACGAACTCATTAGCTACATTGCTTGCAAGGCTTATAGTGATGTGCATTACCGAGAGGGCCCAGAGATACCTCTCCGACAATCGGAGTGACAAAACCTAATCTTGAAATACGCCAACCCAGCATGTACCTTCGGAGACACCTGTAGTACTCCTTTATAATCAACCAGTTACGTTGTGACATTTGGTAGCACCCAAAGTGTTCCTCCGGTAAACGGGAGTTGCATAATCTCATAGTTACAGGAACATGTATAAGTCATGAAGAAAGCAATAGCAATATACTAAACGATCAAGTGCTAGGCTAACGGAATGGTTCATGTCAATCACATCATTCTCCTAATGATGTGATCCCATTAATCAAATGACAACACATGTCTATGGTTAGGAAACATAACCATCTTTGATTAATGAGCTAGTCAAGTAGAGGCATACTAGTGACGTTATGTTGGTCTATGTATTCACACATGTATTATGTTTCCGGTTAATACAATTCTAGCATGAATAATAAACATTTATCATGATATGAGGAAATAAATAATAACTTTATTATTGCCTCTAGGGCATATTTCCTTCAGTCTCCCACTTGCACTAGAGTCAATAATCTAGATTACACGGTAATGATTCTAACACCCATGGAGTCTTGGTGCTGATCATGTTTTGCTCGTGAGAGAGGCTTAGTCAATGGGTCTGCAACATTCAGATCCGTATGTATCTTGCAAATCTCTATGTCTCCCACCTGGACTTGGTCCCCGATGGAATTGAAACGTCTCTTGATGTGCTTGGTCCTCTTGTGAAATCTGGATTCCTTTGCCAAGGCAATTGCACCAGTATTGTCATAGAAGATCTTCATTGGTCCCGATGCACTAGGTATGACACCTAGATCGGAAATGAACTCCTTCATCCAGACTCCTTCATTTGCTGCTTCCGAAGCAGCTATGTACTCCGCTTCACATGTAGATCCCGCCACGACGCTTTGTTTAGAACTGCACCAACTTACAGCTCCACCGTTTA
Source organism: Triticum aestivum (assembly GCF_018294505.1). Classification (NCBI taxonomy): domain Eukaryota; kingdom Viridiplantae; phylum Streptophyta; class Magnoliopsida; order Poales; family Poaceae; genus Triticum; species Triticum aestivum. The sequence continues at coordinate 477,545,974 of NC_057807.1, read as the reverse complement.
ATAAAAACACGTATCCGATTTGCGATTTAGAATTGTCCGGATCAGTGTCAAAGCTTGCATCGACGTAACCATTTACGACTAGCTCTTTGTCACCTCCATATACGAGAAACATATCCTTAGTCCTTTTCAGGTATTTCAGGATGTTCTTGACCGCTGTCCAGTGATCCACTCCTAGATTACTTTGGTACCTTCCTGCCAAGCTTATTGCTAAGCATACGTCAGGTCTGGTACACAGCATTGCATACATGATAGAGCCTATGGCTGAAGCATAGGGAACATCTTTCATTTTCTCTCTATCTTCTGCTGTGGTCGGGCATTGAGTCTGACTCAACTTCACACCTTGTAGCACGGGCAAGAACCCTTTCTTTGCCTGATCCATTTTGAACTTTTTCAAAATTTTATCAAGGTATGTGCTTTGTGAAAGTCCTATTAAGCGTCTTGATCTATCTCTATAAATCTTGATGCCCAATATGTAAGCAGCTTCACCGAGGTCTTTCATTGAAAAACTTTTATTCAAGTATCCCTTTATGCTATCCAGAAATTCTATATCATTTCCAATTAATAATATGTCATCTACATATAATATCAGAAATGCTACAGAGCTCCCACTCACTTTCTTGTAAATACAGGCTTCTCCAAAAGTCTGTATAAAACCATATGCTTTGATCACACTATCAAAGCATTTATTCGAACTCCGAGATGCTTGCACCAGTCCATAAATGGATCGCTGGAGCTTGCACACTTTGTTAGTACCTTTTGGATCAACAAAACCTTCTGGCTGCATCATATACAACTCTTCTTCCAGAAATCCATTCAAGAATGCAGTTTTGACATCCATTTGCCAAATTTCATAATCATAAAATGCAGCAATTTCTAACATGATTCGGACAGACTTAAGCATTGCTACGGGTGAGAAAGTCTCATCGTAGTCAACCCCTTGAACTTGTCGAAAACCTTTTGCAACAAGTCGAGCTTTATAGACAGTTATATTACCATCAGCATCAGTCTTCTTCTTAAAGATCCATTTATTCTCAATGGCTTGCCGATTATCGGGCAAGTCAACCAAAGTCCATACTTTGTTCTCATACATGGATCCCATCTCAGATTTCATGGCCTCTAGCCATTTTGCGGAATCTGGGCTCATCATCGCTTCCTCATAGTTCGTAGGTTCATCATGGTCAAGTAACATGACTTCCAGAATAGGATTACCGTACCACTCTGGTGCGGATCTTACTCTGGTAGACCTACGAGGTTCAGTAGAAACTTGATCTGAAGTTTCATGATCAATATCATTAGCTTCCTCACTAATTGATGTAGTTGTCACAGGAACCGGTTCTTGTGATGAACTACTTTCCAATAAGGGAGCAGGTACAGTTACCTCATCAAGTTCTACTTTCCTCCCACTCACTTCTTTCGAGAGAAACTCCTTCTCTAGAAAGGATCCGAATTTAGCGACGAAAATCTTGCCCTCAGATCTGTGATAGAAGGTGTACCCAACAGTTTCTTTTGGGTATCCTATGAAGAGACATTTCTCCGATTTGGGTTCGAGCTTATCTGGTTGAAGTTTCTTCACATAAGCATCGCAGCCCCAAACTTTAAGAAACGACAACTTTGGTTTCTTGCCAAACCACAGTTCATGAGGCGTCGTCTCAACAGATTTTGATGGTGCCCTATTTAACGTGAATGCGGCCGTCTCTAAAGCATAACCCTAAAATGATAGCAGTAAATCAGTAAGAGACATCATAGATCGCACCATATCTAGTAAAGTACGATTACGACGTTTGGACACACCATTTCGTTGTGGTGTTCCGGGTGGCGTGAGTTGAAAAACTATTCCGCATTGTTTCAAATGTAAACCAAACTCGTAACTCAAATATTCTCCTCCACAATCAGATCATAGAAATTTAATTTTCTTGTTATGATGATTTTCCACTTCACTCTGAAATTCTTTGAACTTTTCAAATGTTTCAGACTTGTGTTTCATTAAGTAGATATACCCATATCTGCTCAAATCATCTGTGAAGGTGAGAAAATAACGATATCCGCTACGAGCCTCAACATTCATTGGACCACAAACATCAGTATGTATGATTTCCAACAAATCAGTTGCTCGCTCCATAGTTCTGGAGAACAGCGTTTTAGTCATCTTGCCCATGAGGCACGGTTCGCAAGTACCAAGTGATTCATAATCAAGTGATTCCAAAATCCCATCGGTATGGACTTTCTTCATGCGCTTTACACCGATATGACCCAAATGGCAGTGCCATAAATAAGTTGCACTATCATTATCAACTCTGCATCTTTTGGTTTCAACACTATGAATATGTGTATCACTACTATCGAGATTCAATAAAAATAGACCACTCTTCAAGGGTGCATGACCATATCAAACAAGATCCAGATATAATGTTCATGCTCAACGCTGGCACCAAATAACAATTATTTAGGTCTAAAACTAATCCCGATGGTAGATGTAGAGGTAGCGCGCCGACCGCGGTCACATCGACTTTGGAACCATTTCCCACGCGCATCGTCACCTTGTCCTTAGCCAATCTTCGCTTAATCCGTAGTCCCTGTTTCGAGTTGCAAATATTAGCAACAGAACCAGTATCAAATACCCAGGTACTACTGCGAGCATTAGTAAGGTACACATCAATAACATATATATCACATATACCTTTGTTCACTTTTCCATCCTTCTTATCCGCCAAATACTTGGGGCAGTTCCGCTTCCATTGTCCAGTCTGCTTGCAGTAGAAGCACTCAGTCTCAGGCTTAGGTCCAGACTTGGGTTTCTTCTCTTGAGCAGCAACTTGTTTGCTGTTCTTCTTGAAGTTCCCCTTCTTCTTCCCTTTGCCCTTTTTCTTGAAACTGGTGGTCTTGTTAACCATCAACACTTGATGCTCCTTCTTGATTTCTACCTCCGTGGCTTTTAGCATTGCGAAGAGCTCGGGAATAGTCTTGTCCATCCCTTGCATATTATAGTTCATCACGAAGCTCTTGTAGCTTGGTGGTAGTGATTGAAGAATTCTGTCAATGACACTATCATCAGGAAGATCAACTCCCAATTGAATCAAGTGATTATTATACCCAGACATTTTGAGTATGTGTCCACTGACAGAACTATTCTCCTCCATCTTGCAGCTATAGAACTTATTGGAGACTTCATATCTCTCAATCCGGGCATTTGCTTGAAATATTAACTTCAACTCCTGGAACATCTCATATGCTCCATGTGAAGGAAATATGCCCTAGAGGCAATAATAAAGTTATTATTTATTTCCTTATTTCATGATAAATGTTTATTATTCATGCTAGAATTGTATTAACCAGAAACATGATACATGTGGGAATACATAGACAAACATATAGTCACTAGTATGCCTCTACTTGACTACCTCGTTAATCAAAGATGGTTAAGTTTCCTAACCATAGACATGAGTTGTCATTTGATTAACGGGATCACATCATTAGGAGAATGATGTGATTGACATGACCCATTCCGTTAGCCTAGCACTTGATCGTTTAGTATATTGCTATTGCTTTCTTCATGACTTATACATGTTCCTGTAACTATGAGAATTATGCAACTCCCGTTTACCGGAGGAACACTTTGGGTACTACCAAACGTCACAACGTAACTGGGTGATTATAAAGGAGTACTACAGGTGTCTCCGAAGGTACATGTTGAGTTGGCGTATTTCGAGATTAGGTTTTGTCACTCTGATTGTCGGAGAGGTATCTCTGGGCCCTCTCGATAATGCACATCACTATAAGCCTTGCAAGCAATGTAGCTAATGAGTTAGTTACGGAATGATACATTACGTAATGAGTAAAGAGACTTGCCGGTAACGAGATTGAACTAGGTATTGGATACTGATGATCGAATCTCGGGCAAGTAATGTTGGAAATATGCCCTAGAGGCAATAATAAATTGATTATTATTATATTTCCTTGTTCATGATAATCGTTTATTATCCATGCTAGAATTGTATTGATAGGAAACTCAGATACATGTGTGGATACATAGACAACATCATGTCCCTAGTAAGCCTCTAGTTGACTAGCTCGTTAATCAATAGATGGTTACGGTTTCCTGACCATGGACATTGGATGTCGTTGATAACGGGATCACATCATTAGGAGAATGATGTGATGGACAAGACCCAATCCTAAGCCTAGCACAAGATCATGTAGTTCGTATGCTAAAGCTTTTCTAATGTCAAGTATCATTTCCTTACACCATGAGATTGTGCAACTCCCGGATGCCGTAGGAGTGCTTTGGGTGTGCCAAACGTCACAACGTAACTGGGTGGCTATAAAGGTACACTACGAGTATCTCTGAAAGTGTCTGTTGGGTTGGCACGAATCGAGATTGGGATTTTGTCACTCCGTGTAAACGGAGAGGTATCTCTGGGCCCACTCGGTAGGACATCATCATAATGTGCACAATGTGACCAAGGGGTTGATCACGGGATGATGTGTTACGGAACGAGTAAAGAGACTTGCCGGTAATGAGATTGAACAAGGTATCGGGATACCGACGATCGAATCTCGGGCAAGTACCATACCGCTAGACAAAGGGAATTGTATACGGGATTGATTGAGTCCTTGACATCGTGGTTCATCCGATGAGATCATCGTGGAACATGTGGGAGCCAACATGGGTATCCAGATCCCGCTGTTGGTTATTGACCGGAGAACGTCTCGGTCATGACTACATGTCTCCCGAACCCGTAGGGTCTACACACTTAAGGTTCGATGACGCTAGGGTTATAAAGGAAGTTTGTATGTGGTTACCGAATGTTGTTCGGAGTCCCGGATGAGATCCCGGACGTCACGAGGAGTTCCGGAATGGTCCGGAGGTAAATATTTATATATAGGAAGTCCTGTTTCGGCCATCGGGACAAGTTTCGGGGTCATCGGTATTGTACCGGGACCACCGGAAGGGTCCCGGGGGCCCACCGGGTGGGGCCACCTGCCCCGGGGGGCCACATGGGCTGTAGGGGGTGCGCCTTGGCCTACATGGGCCAAGGGCACCAGCCCCTAGAGGCCCATGCGCCAAGATATAGGAAAAAGGGGAGAGTCCTAAAAGGGGAAGGCACCTCCGAGGTGCCTTGGGGAGGATGGACTCCTCCCCCCTCTTAGCCGCACCCTTTCCTTGGAGGAAGGGGCAAGGCTGCGCCTCCTCCCTCTCCCCTGCCCCTATATATAGTGGAGGGGAGGGAGGGCATCCATACCTGAGCCCTTGGCGCCTCCCTCCCTCCCATGACACCTCCTCCTCTCTCGTAGGTGCTTGGCGAAGCCCTGCAGGATTGCCACGCTCCTCCATCACCACCACGCCGTTGTGCTGCTGCTGGATGGACTCTTCCTCAACCTCTCCCTCTCTCCTTGCTGGATCAAGGCGTGGGAGACATCGTCGAGCTGTACGTGTGTTGAACGCGGAGGTGCCGTCCGTTTGGCACTAGGATCATCGGTGATCTGAATCACGACGAGTACGACTCCATCAACCCCGTTCACTTGAACGCTTCCGGTTAGCAATCTACAAGGGTATGTAGATGCACTCCCCTTTCTACTCGTTGTTGGTCTCTCCATAGATAGATCTTGGTGTTACGTAGGAAATTTTTTGAATTTCTGCTACGTTCCCCAACAGTGGCATCATGAGCTAGGTCTATTGCGTAGATTCTTTGCACGAGTAGAACACAAAGTAGTTGTGGGCATCGATATTTTTCAATATGCTTGCCGTTACTAGTCTTATCTTGATTCGGCGGCATCGTGGGATGAAGCGGCCCGGACCAACCTTACACGTACGCTTACGTGAGACCGGTTCCACCGACAAACATGCACTAGTTGCATAAGGTGGCTGGCGGGTGTCTGTCTCTCCCACTTTAGTCGGATCGGATTCGATGAAAAGGGTCCTTATGAAGGGTAAATAGAAATTGGCATATCACGTTGTGGTTCATGCGTAGGTAAGAAACGTTCTTGCTAGAAACCCATAGCAGCCACGTAAAACATGCAAACAACAATTAGAGGACGTCTAACTTGTTTTTGCAGGGTATGCTATGTGATGTGATATGGCCAAAGGATGTGATGAATGATATATGTGATGTATGAGATTGATCATGTTCTTGTAATAGGAATCACGACTTGCATGTCGATGAGTATGACAACCGGCAGGAGCCATAGGAGTTGTCTTAATTTATTTGTGACCTGCGTGTCAACTTAAACGTCATGTAATTACTTTACTTTATTGCTAACCGTTAGCCATAGTAGTAGAAGTAATAGTTGGCGAGGCAACTTCATGTAGACACGATGATGGAGATCATGATGATGGAGATCATGGTGTCATGCCGGTGACGATGATGATCATGGAGCCCTGAAGATGGAGATCAAAAGGAGCAAAGTGATGATGGCCATATCATGTCACTATTTGATTGCATGTGATGTTTATCATGTTTATACATCTTATTTGCTTAGAACGACGGTAGTAAATAAGATGATCCCTTACAACAATTTCAAGAAGTGTTCTCCCCTAACTGTGCACCGTTGCGACAGTTCGTGTTTCGAAGCACCACGTGATGATCGGGTGTTAGATTCTAACATTCACATACAACGGGTGTAAGACAGATTTACACACGCGAAACACTTAGGGTTAACTTGACGAGCCTAGCATGTACAGACATGGCCTCGGAACACGGAGACCGAAAGGTCGAGCATGAGTCGTATAGAAGATACGATCAACATGAAGATGTTCACCGATGATGACTAGTCCGTCTCACGTGATGATCGGACACGGCCTAGTTTGACTCGGATCATGTAATCACTTAGATGACTAGAGGGATGTCTATCTGAGTGGGAGTTCATAAGATGAACTGAATTATCCTGAACATAGTCAAAAGGATTTTGCAAATTATGTCGTAGCTCACACTATAGTTCTACTGTTTAGATATGTTCCTAGAGAAAAATTAGTTGAAAGTTGATAGTAGCAATTATGCGGACTAGGTCCGTAAACTGAGGATTGTCCTCATTGCTTCATAGAAGGCTTATGTCCTTAATGCACCGCTCAGTGTGCTGAACCTCGAACGTTGTCTGTGGTTGTTGCGAACATCTGACATACACGTTTTGATAACTACGTGATAGTTCAGTTAAACGGTTTAGAGTTGAGGCACCAAAGACGTTTTTGAAACATCGCGAAACATATGAGATGTTTTGAGGGCTGAAATTGGGATTTCAGGCTCGTGCCCATGTCAAGAGGTATAAGACCTACGATGACTTTCTTAACCTGCAAACTAAGGAGAAAAGCTCAATTGTTGAGCTTGTGCTCAGATTGTCTGAGTACAACAATCATTTGAATCGAGTGGGAGTTGATCTTCCAGATAAGACAGTGATGGTTCTCCAAAGTCATTACCACCAAGCTGCTAGAGCTTCGTGATGAACTATAATATATCGGGGGCATATATGATGATCCTTGAGGTATTCGCGATGTTTGACACCGCGAAAGTAGAAATCAAGAAGGAGCATCAATTGTTGATGGTTGGTGAAACCACTAGTTTCAAGAAGGGCAAGGGCAAGAAGGGATACTTCATGAAACGGCAAATCAGCTGCTGCTCTAGTGAAGAAATCCAAGGTAAAACCCAAACCCGAGACTAAGTGCTTCTGTAATAAGGGGAACAACCACTAGAGCAGAATTACCCTAGATAATTGGTAGATAAGAAGGCTGGCAAGGTCGATAGAAGTATATTGGATATACATTGTGTTAATGTGTACTTTGCTAGTACTCCTAGTAGCACCAGGGTATTAGATACCGGTTCGGTTGCTAAGTGTTAGTAACTCGAAACAAAAGGCTACGGAATAAACGGAGACTAGCTAAAGGTGAGCTGACGATATGTGTTGGAAGTTTTTCCAAGCTTGATATGATCAAGCATCGCACGCTCCCTCTACCAAAGAGATTGGTGTTAAACCTAAATAATTGTTATTTGGTGTTTGGGTTGAGCATAGACATGATTGGATTACGTCTATCACAATACGGTTATTCATTTAAGGAGAATAATGGTTACTCTGTTTATTTGAATAATACCTTCAATGGTCTTACACCTAAAATGAATGGTTTATTAAATCTCGATCGTAGTGATACACATGTTCATGCCAAAAGATAGTAATGATAGTACCACCTACTTGTGGCACTGCCACGTAAGTCATATCGGTATAAAACGCATGAAGAAGCTCCATATTGATGGATCTTTGGGCTCACTCGTTTTTGAAAAGTTTGAGACATGCGAACCATGTCTATTGGTGTATATGCATGAAGAAACTCCATGCAAATGGACCGTGTTGACTCACTTGATTTTGAATCACTTGGGACATGCAAATCATACCACATGGGCAAGATGACTGAAAAGCCTCGTTTTCAGTAAGATGGAACAAGATAGCAACTTGTTGGAACTAATACATTTTGATGTGTACAGTCCAATGAGTGCTGAGGCATGTAGTGGATATTGTTATGTTCTTACTTCACAGATAATTTGAGTGGATGTTGAGTACATTTACTTGATGAATCATGAGTCTGAATTATTGAAAGGTTCAAGTAATTTCAGGGTGAAGTTGAAAGATCGTCGTGACAAGAGGATAAAAGATCTATGATATGATCATAGAGATGAATATCTGAATCACGAGTTTGGCACAGAATTAAGACATTGTGGAAATTGTTTCACAACTGATACAGCCTGGAACACCATAGTGTGATGGTGTGTCCAAACGTCATAGTTGCACCCTATTGGATATGGTGCATACCATGATGTCTCTTATCGAGTTACCACTATCATTCATGGGTTAGGCATTAGAGACAACCACATTCACTTTAAATAGGGCACCACATAATTTCGTTGAGACGACACCGTATGAACTATGGTTTGGAGAAACCTAAGTTGTCGTTTCTTGAAAGTTTGGGGCTGCGACGCTTATGTGAAAAGGTTTCAGGTTGATAAGCTCGAACCCAAAGCAGATAAAATGCATCTTCATAGGACACCCAAAAACAGTTGGGTATACCTCCTAATTTAGATCCGAAAGCAATAGGGATTGTTTCTTGAATCGGGTCCTTTTTCGAGGAAAGGTTTCTCTCGAAAGAATTGAGTGGGAGGATGGTGGAGACTTGATGAGGTTATTGAACCATCACTTCAACCAGTGTGTAGCAGGGCACAGGAAGTTGTTCCTGTGGCACCTACACCAATTGAAGTGGAAGCTTATGATATTGATCATGAGACTTCGGATCAAGTCACTTCCAAACCTCGTGGGATGACAAGGATGCGTACTACTTCAGAGTGGTACGTAATCCTGTCTTGGAAGTCATGTTGCTAGACAACAATGAACCTACGAGCTATGGAGAAGCGATGGTGGGCCCGGATTCCGATAAATGGCTCAAGGCCATAAAACCCGAGAGAGGATCCATGTATGAAAACAAAGTGTAGACTTTGGAAGAACTACTTGATGGTCGTAAGGCTGTTAGGTACATATGGATTTTGAAAGGAAGACAGACAATGATGGTAAGTGTCACCATTGAGAAAGCTCGACCTGTCGTTAAGATGTTTTTCGACAAGTTCAAGGAGTTGACTACGATGAGACTTTCTCACTCGTAGCGATGCTAAGAGTCTGTTGGAATTATATTAGCAATTACTGCATTATTTATGAAATCTTGCAGATAGGATGTCAAAACATTGTTTCCTCGACGATTCTTGAGGAAAGGTTGTATGTGATACAACCGGAAGGTTTTGTCTATCCTGAAATATGCTAATAAGTATGCAAAGCTCCAGCAATCCTTCTGAGGACTGGAGTGAGCATCTCGGAGTTGGAATGTATGCTTTGATGATGATCAAAGATTTTGGGTGTATACAAAGTTTATGAGAAACTTGTATTTCCAAAGAAGTGAGTGGGAGCACTATAGAATTTCTGATGAGTATATGTTGTTGACATATTAATGATCAGAAATGACGTAGAATTTCTGGAAAGCATATAGGGTTATTTGGAAAGTGTTTTCAATGGAAAACCTGGATTAAGCTACTTGAATATTGAGCATCAAGATCTATAAGGATAGATCAAAACGCTTAATAGTACTTTCAAATGAGCACATGCCTTGACGTGATCTTGAAGGTGTTCAAGATGGATCAGTCAAAGAAGGAGTTCTTGCCTGAGTTGTAAGGTTTGAAGTTAAGACTTAAAGCTCGACCATGGCAGAATAGAGAGAAAGGAACGAAGGTCGTCCCCTATGCTTAAGACATAGGCTCTACAGTATGCTATGCTGTGTACCGCACCTGAAGTGTGCTTTACCATGAGTCAGTCAAGGGGTACAAGAGTGATCCAAGAATGGATCACAGGACAGCGGTCAAAGTTATCCTTAGTAACTAGTGGACTAAGGAATTTTCTCAATTATGGAGGTGGTAAAAGAGTTCGTCGTAAAGGGTTACGTCGATGCAAGCTTAACACCTATCCGGATAGCTCTGAGTAGAGATACCGGATACGTATAATGGAGCAACAATTTAGAATAGCTCCAAGTAGAACAGTTATTTGGAATAGCTCCAAATAGAACGTGGTAGCTGCATCTAGGAGATGACATAGAGATTTGTAAAGCACACACGGATCTGAAAGGTTCAGACCCGTTGACTATAACCTCTCTCACAAGCATAACATGATCAAACCCAGAACTCATCGAGTGTTAATCACATGGTAAATGTGAACTAGATTATTGACTCTAGTAAACTCTTTGGGTGTTAGTCACATGGGGATGTGACCTTGAGTGTTGATCACATATCGATGTGAACTAGATTATTGACTCTAGTGCAAGTGGGAGACTGTTGGAAATATGCCCTAGAGGCAATAATAAATTGATTATTATTATATTTCCTTGTTCATGATAATCGTTTATTATCCATGCTAGAATTGTATTGATAGGAAACTCAGATACATGTGTGGATACATAGACAACATCATGTCCATAGTAAGCCTCTAGTTGACTAGCTCGTTAATCAATAGATGGTTACGGTTTCCTGACCATGGACATTGGATGTCGTTGATAACGGGATCACATCATTAGGAGAATGATGTGATGGACAAGACCCAATCCTAAGCCTAGCACAAGATCATGTAGTTCGTATGCTAAAGCTTTTCTAATGTCAAGTATCATTTCCTTAGACCATGAGATTGTGCAACTCCCGGATGCCGTAGGAGTGCTTTGGGTGTGCCAAACGTCACAACGTAACTGGGTGGCTATAAAGGTACACTACGGGTATCTCTGAAAGTGTCTGTTGGGTTGGCACGAATCGAGATTGGGATTTTGTCACTCCGTGTAAACGGAGAGGTATCTCTGGGCCCACTCGGTAGGACATCATCATAATGTGCACAATGTGACCAAGGGGTTGATCACGGGATGATGTGTTACGGAACGAGTAAAGAGACTTGCCGGTAACGAGATTGAACAAGGTATCGGGATACCGACGATCGAATCTCGGGCAAGTACCATACCGCTAGACAAAGGGAATTGTATACGGGATTGATTGAGTCCTTGACATCGTGGTTCATCCGATGAGATCATCGTGGAACATGTGGGCCAACATGGGTATCCAGATCCCGCTGTTGGTTATTGACCGGAGAACGTCTCGGTCATGACTACATGTCTCCCGAACCCGTAGGGTCTACACACTTAAGGTTCGATGACGCTAGGGTTATAAAGGAAGTTTGTATGTGGTTACCGAATGTTGTTCGGAGTCCCGGATGAGATCCCGGACGTCATGAGGAGTTCCGGAATGGTCCGGAGGTAAATATTTATATATAGGAAGTCCTGTTTCGGCCATCGGGACAAGTTTCGGGGTCATCGGTATTGTACCGGGACCACCGGAAGGGTCCCGGGGGCCCACCGGGTGGGGCCACCTGCCCCGGGGGGGCACATGGGCTGTAGGGGGTGCGCCTTGGCCTACATGGGCCAAGGGCACCAGCCCCTAGAGGCCCATGCGCCAAGATATAGGAAAAAGGGGAGAGTCCTAAAAGGGGAAGGCACCTCCGAGGTGCCTTGGGGAGGATGGACTCCTCCCCCCCTCTTAGCCGCACCCTTTCCTTGGAGGAAGGGGCAAGGCTGCGCCTCCTCCCTCTCCCCTGCCCCTATATATAGTGGAGGGGAGGGAGGGCATCCATACCTGAGCCCTTGGCGCCTCCCTCCCTCCCGTGACACCTCCTCCTCTCCCGTAGGTGCTTGGCGAAGCCCTGCAGGATTGCCACGCTCCTCCATCACCACCACGCCGTTGTGCTGCTGCTGGATGGACTCTTCCTCAACCTCTCCCTCTCTCCTTGCTGGATCAAGGCGTGGGAGACATCGTCGAGCTGTACGTGTATTGAACGCGGAGGTGCCGTCCGTTCGGCACTAGGATCATCGGTGATCTGAATCACGACGAGTACGACTCCATCAACCCCGTTCACTTGAATGCTTCCGCTTAGCGATCTACAAGGGTATGTAGATGCACTCCCCTTTCTACTCGTTGCTGGTCTCTCCATAGATAGATCTTGGTGTTACGTAGGAAATTTTTTGAATTTCTGCTACGTTCCCCAACAAGTAACATACCGATGACAAAGGGAACAACGTATGTTGTTATGCGGTTTGACCGATAAAGATCTTCGTAGAATATGTAGGAGCCAATATGGGCATCCAGGTTCCGCTATTGGTTATTGACCAAGAATAGTTCTAGTTCATGTCTACATAGTTCTCGAACCCGTAGGGTCCGCACGCTTAACGTTACGATGACAATTATATTATGAGTTTATGAGTTTTGATGTACCGAAGGAGTTCGGAGTCCCGGATGAGATCGGGGACATGACGATGAGTCTCGAAATGGTCGAGACGTAAAGATCGATATATTTGACGACTATATTCGGAGTTCGGAAAGGTTTCGAGTGATTCGGGTATTTTTCGGAGTACCGGGGAGTTACGGGAATACGGGGAAGAGTATTGGGCCTTAATGGGCCTTAGTGGGAAGGAGCCAGGAGGTGGCGTGCGCCCCTCCCAAGACCAGTCCGAATTGGACAAAGGGTTTGGGGCGCGGCCCCCCTCTCGCTTCCTTCTCCACTTCCCTCCTTTCCCCCCTTCTCCTAGTTGGACTAGGAAAGAAGGAGTCCTACTCCCGGTGGGAGTAGGACTCCCCTTGGCGCGCCCTCCTCCTAGGGCTGGCCTCCTCCTCCCTTGCTCCTTTATATACGGGGGCAGGGGGGCACCCCATGACACACAAGTTGATCTACGGATCGTTCCTTAGCCGTGTGCGGTGCCCCCCTCCACCATATTCCACCTCGGTCATATCGTCGCGGAGTTTAGGCGAAGCCCTACCCCGGTAGAGCATCATCATCGTCACCACACCGTCGTGCTGACGGAACTCATCCCCGACGCTTTGCTGGATCGGAGCCCGGGGATCGTCATCGAGCTGAACGTGTGCTGAACTCGGAGGTGCCGTACGTTCGGTACTTGGATCGGTCGGATCGTGAAGACGTACGACTACATCAACCGTGTTGTCATAACGCTTCCGCTTACGGTCTACGAGGGTACGTGGACAATACTCTCCCCTGTCGTTGCTATGCCATCACCATGATCTTGCGTGCGTGTAGGAAATTTTTGAAATTACTACGTTCCCCAACAGTGGTATGAGAGTCAGGTTTTATGCGTTGATGTTATATGCACGAGTAGAACACAAGTGAGTTATGGGCGATACAAGTCATACTGCTTACCAGCATGTCATACTTTGGTTCAGCGGTATTGTTGGATGAAGCGGCCCGGACCGACATTACGCGTACGCTTACACAAGACTAGTTTTACCGCCGTGCTATGCACACAGGTGACTAGCGGGTGTCTGTTTCTCCAAGTTTAGTTGAACCGAGTGTGGCTACGCCCGGTCCTTGCGAAGGTTAAAACAGCACCAACTTGACGAACTATCGTTGTGGTTTTGATGCGTAGGTAAGAACGGTTCTTGCTCAGCCCGTAACAGCCACGTAAAATTTGCAACAACAAAGTAGAGGACGTCTAACTTGTTTTTGCAGGGCATGTTGTGATGTGATATGGTCAAGACATGATGAGATATAAGTTGTTGTATGAGATGATCATGTTTTGTTGAAGTTATCGGCAACTAGCAGAAGCCCTATGGTTGTCTCTTTGTTGCATAAGATGCAAGTGCCAAATAATTGCTTTACTTTATCGCTATGCGATAGCAATAGTTGCAAGAGCAATAGTTGGCGAGACGACCATGTGATGACACATTGATATAGATCAAGATGATGAAGATCATGGTGTCGTGCTGGTAACGATAGAGATCATGACAGTACTTTGGAGATGGAGATCAAAGGCGCAAGATGATCATGGCCATATCATGTCACATATTTTGATTGCATATGATGTTTATCTGTTATACATCTTATTCTGTTATGTTTGACGGTAGCATTTTAATATGATCTCTCACTAATTATCAAGAAGTGTTCTCCCTGAGTATGCACCGTTGCGAAAGTTCTTCGTGCTGAGACACCACGTGATGATCGGGTGTGATAGGCTCTACGTTCAAATACAACGGGTGCAAAACAGTTGCACACGCGGAATACTCAGGTTAAACTTGACGAGCCTAGCATATACAGATATGGCCTCGGAACACGGAGACCTAAAGGTCGAGCGTGAATCATATAGTAGATATGATCAACATATTGATGTTCACCGTTGAAACTACTCCATCTCACGTGATGATCGGACATGGTGTAGTTGATATGGATCACGTAATCACTTAGAGGATTAGAGGGATGTCTATCTAAGTGGGAGTTCTTAAGTAATATGATTAATTGAACTTTAATTTATCATGAACTTAGTCCTGGTAGTATTTTGCAAATTATGTTATAGATCAATAGCTCGCGTTGTTGCTTTCATATGTTTATTTTGATATGTTCCTAGAGAAAACTATGTTGAAAGATGTTAGTAGCAATGATGCGGATTGGATCTCTGATCTGAGGTTTTTCCTCATTGCTGCACAGAAGAATTATGTCCTTGATGCACCGCTAGGTGACAAACCTATTGCAGGAGCAGATGCAGACGTTATGAATGTTTGACTAGCTCAATATGATATCTACTTGATAGTTTAGTGCACCATGCTTAACAGCTTAGAATCAGGACTTCAAAGACGTTTTGAACGTCATGGACCATATGAGATGTTCCAGGAGTTGAAGTTAATATTTCAAGCAAATACCCGATTTGAGAGATATGAAGTCTCCAACAAGTTCTATGGCTAAAAGATGGAGGAGAATCGCTCAACTAGTGAGCATGTGCTCAGATTGTCTGGGTACTACAATCGCTTGAATCAAGTGGGAGTTAATCTTCCAAATAAGATAGTGATTGACAGAATTCTCTAGTCACCATCACCAAGTTAGTAGAACTTTGTGATGAACTATAGTATGCAAGGGATGACGAAAACAATTCCTGAGCTCTTCGTGATGTTGAAATCGACGAAGGTAGAAAGAGCATCAAGTGTTGATGATTGACAAGACCGCTAGTTTCAAGAGAAGGGCAAAGGGAAAGAAAGGGAACTTCAAGTGGAAAGACAAGCAAGTTGTCACTCCTGCGAAGAAGCCCAAAGCTGGACCATAGCCTGAAACTGAGTGCTTACACCGCAAAGGAAATGGTCACCGGAAGCGGAAATGCCCTAAATATTTGGTGGATAAGAAGGATGGCAAAGTGAACAAAGATATATTTGATATACAGGTGTTTGATGTGTGCCTTACTAGTGTTTATAGTAGCCCCTGAGTATTTTGATACTTGTTCGGTTGCTAAGATTAGTAACTTGAAACAGGAGTTACATAATAAACAGAGACTAGTTGAGGATGAAGTGACGATGTGTATTGGAAGTGGTTCCAAGATTGATATGATCATCATCGCACACTCCCTATACCTTCGGGATTAGTGTTAAACCTAAATAAATGTTATTTGGTGTTTGCGTTGAACATGAATATGATTTGATCATGTTTATTGCGATATGGTTATTCATTTAAAGTCAAAGAATAATTGTTGTTCTGTTTACGTGAATAAAACCTTCAATGGTCATACACCCAATGAAAATAGTTTGTTGGATCTCGATCGTAGTGATACACATATTCATAATATTGATGCCAAAAGATGCAAAGTTAATAATGATAGTGCAACTTGTTTGTGGCACTGCCGTTTGGGTCATATCGGTGTAAAGCGTATGAAGAAACTCCATAAAGATGGATTTTTGGAATCACTTGGTTATGAATCATTTGATGCTTGCGAACCGTGTCTTTTGGGCAAGATGACTAAAACTCCGTTCTCCGGAACAATGGAACAAGCTACTGACTTATTGGAAATAATGCATACCGATGTATGCGATCCAATGAGTGTTGATGCTCGTGGCAAGTATCGTTATTTTCTGACCTTCACAAGATGATTTGAGCAGATATGGGTATATCTACTTGATGAAATATAAGTCTGAAATAGTTGAAAGGTTCAAAGAATTTCAGAGTGAAGTGAAAAAATCATCATAACAAGAAAATAAAGTTTCTGCAATCTGATCGCGGAAACGAATATTTGAGTTACGGGTTTGGTTTTCAATTAAAACAATGTGGAATAGTTTCACAGCTCACGCCACCTGGAACACCACAATGTTATGGTGTGTCCGAACGTCGTAATCGTAGTTTACTAGATATGGTGCGATCTATGATGTCTCTTATCAGTTTACCACTGTCGTTTTGGGGTTATGCATTAGAGACAGTTGCATTCACTTTAAATAGGGCACCATCGAAGTCCGTTGAGATGACGCCTTATGAACTGTGGTTTGGCAAGAAACCAAAGTTGTCCTTTCTTAAAGTTTGGAGTTGCGATGCTTATATGAAAAAGGTTTTCAACCTGATAAGCTCGAACCCAAATCGGGAGAAGTGCGTCTTCATAGAATACCCAAAGGTAACTATTGGGTACACCTTCTATCACAGATCCGAAGGCAAGTTATTCGTTGCTAAAATGGATCCTTTCTAGAGAAGAAGTTTCTATCGAAAGAAGTGAGTGGGAGGAAAGTAGAACTTGATGAGATAACTGTACCTTCTCCCGAATTGGAAAATAGTTCATCACTGAAATCAGTTCCAGTGATTCCTACACCAATTAGTGAGGAAGCTAATGATGATGATCATGAAACTTCAGATCAAGTTACTACAGAACCTCGTAGGTCTTCCAGAGTACGGTCCGCACCAGAGTGGTACGGTAATCCTGTTCTGGAAGTCATGTTACTAGACCATGATTAACCTACGAACTATGAGGAAGCGATGATGAGCCCAGATTCCGCGACATGGCTTGAGGCCATGAAATCTGAGATGGGATCCATGTATGAGAACAAAGTGTGGACTTTGGTGGAGTTGCCCGATGATCGGCAAGCCATATTGTATAAATGGATCTTCAAGAGGAAGATGGACGTTGATAGTAGTGTTACTATCTACAAAGCTCGACTTGTCACAAAAAGGTTTTCGACAAAGTTCAAAATGTTGACTACAATGAGATTTTCTCAACTGTAGCGATGCTTAAGTCTGTTCGAATCATGTTAGCAATTGCCACATTTTATGAAATCTGGCAAATGGATGTCAAAACTGCATTCCTTAATGGATTTATTAAAGAAGAGTTGCATATGATGCAACCAGAAGGTTTTGTCAATCCTAAAGGTGCTAACAAATTGTGCAAGCTCCAGCGATCCATCTATGGACCGGTGCAAGCATCTCGGAGTTGGAATATACGCTTTGACGAGTTGATCAAAGCATATGGTTTTATACAGACTTTTGAAGAAGCCTATATTTACAAGAAAGTGAGTGGGAGCTCTGTAGCATTTCTAATATTATATGTGGATGACATATTGTTAATTGGAAATGATATGGAAATTCTGGATAGCATGAAAGGATACTTGAATAAGAGTTTTTCAAAGCAAGACCTCGGTGAAGCTGCTTACACATTGAGCATCAAGATCTATATAGATAGATCAAGACGCTTGATAAGATTTTTCAATGAGTACATACCTTGATAAAAATTTTGAAATAGTTCAAAATGGAACAGTCAAAGAAGGAGTTCTTGCCTGTGTTACAAGGTGTGAAGTTGAGTAAGACTCAAGACCCGACCATTGCAGAAAATAGAGAGAGAATGAAAAGTCATTCCCTATGCCTCAGTCATAGGTTCTATAAAGTATGCTATGCTGTGAACCAGACCTATTGTATACCTTGCTCTGTGTCTGGCAAAGGAATACAATTTTGATCTAATAGTAGATCACTGGACATGGGTCAAGAATATCCTTAGTGAAGACTAAGGAGATGTTTCTCGATTATGGAGGTGATAAAAGAGCCCGTCGTAAAAGTTACAATGATGCAAGCTTTTACACCAATCCAGATGACTCAAAGTCTCAATCTGGATACATATTGAAAGTGGGAGCAATTAGCTAGAGTAGCTCCGTGCAGAGCATTGTGGACATAAAATATTTGCGAAATACATACGGCTGTTCTTCTTGAAGTTCCCCTTCTTCTTCCCTTTGCCCTTTTTCTTGAAACTGGTGGTCTTGTTAACCATCAACACTTGATGCTTCTTCTTGATTTCTACCTCCGTGGCTTTTAGCATTGCAAAGAGCTCGGGAATAGTCTTATCCATCCCTTGCATATTATAGTTCATCACGAAGCTCTTGTAGCTTGGTGGCAGTGATTGAAGAATTCTGTCAATGACACTATCATCAGGAAGATTAACTCCCAGTTGAATCAAGTGATTATTATACCCAGACATTTTGAGTATGTGTTCACTGACAGAACTATTCTCCTCCATCTTGCAGCTATAGAACTTATTGGAGACTTCATATCTCTCAATCCGGGCATTTGCTTGAAATATTAACTTCAACTCCTGGAACATCTCATATGCTCCATGTGAAGGAAATATGCCCTAGAGGCAATAATAAAGTTATTATTTATTTCCTTATTTCATGATAAATGTTTATTATTCATGCTAGAATTATATTAACCGGAAACATGATACATGTGTGAATACATAGACAAACATATAGTCACTAGTATGCCTCTACTTGACTAGCTCGTTAATCAAAGATGGTTAAGTTTCCTAACCATAGATATGAGTTGTCATTTGATTAACGGGATCACATCATTAGGAGAATGATGTGATTGACATGACCCATTCCGTTAGCCTAGCACTTGATCGTTTAGTATATTGCTATTGCTTTCTTCATGACTTATACATGTTCCTGTAACTATGAGAATTATGCAACTCCCGTTTACCGGAGGAACACTTTGGGTACTACCAAACGTCACAACGTAACTGGGTGATTATAAAGGAGTACTACAGGTGTCTCCGAAGGTACATGTTGAGTTGTCATATTTCGAGATTAGGTTTTGTCACTCCGATTGTCGGAGAGGTATCTCTGGGCCCTCTCGGTAATGCACATCACTATAAGCCTTGCAAGCAATGTAGCTAATGAGTTAGTTACGGAATGATGCATTACGTAACGAGTAAAGAGACTTGCCGGTAACGAGATTGAACTAGGTATTGGATACTGACGATCTAATCTCGGGCAAGTAACATACCGATGACAAAGGGAACAACGTATGTTGTTATGCAGTTTGACCGATAAAGATCTTCGTAGAATATGTAGGAGCCAATATGGGCATCCAGGTTTCGCTATTGGTTATTGACCAAGAATAGTTCTAGGTCATGTCTACATAGTTCTCGAACCCGTAGGGTCCGCACGCTTAACGTTACGATGACAATTATATTATGAGTTTATGAGTTTTGATGTACCGAAGGAGTTCGGAGTCCTGGATGAGATCGGGGACATGACGAGGAGTCTCAAAATGGTCGAGACGTAAAGATCGATATATTGGACGACTATATTCAGAGTTCGGAAAGGTTCCGAGTGATTCGGGTATTTTTCGGAGTACCGGGGAGTTACGGGAATACGGGGAAGAGTATTGGGCCTTAATGGGCCTTCATGGGAAGGAGCCAGGAGGTGGCGCGCGCCCCTCCCAAGCGCAGTCCGAATTGGACAAAGGGTTTGGGGCGCGGCCCCCCTCTCCCTTCCTTCTCCACTTCCCTCCTTTCCCCCCTTCTCCTAGTTGGACTAGGAAAGAAGGAGTCCTACTCCCGGTGGGAGTAGGACTCCCCTTGGCGCGCCCTCCTCCTAGGGCCGGCCTCCTCCTCCCTTGCTCCTTTATATACGGGGGCAGGGGGGCACCCCATGACACACAAGTTGATCTACGGATCGTTCCTTAGCCGTGTGCGGTGCCCCCCTCCACCATATTCCACCTCGGTCATATCGTCGCGGAGTTTAGGCGAAGCCCTGCGCCGGTAGAGCATCATCATCGTCACCACATCGTCGTGCTGACGGAACTCATCCCCGACGCTTTGCTGGATCGGAGCCCGGGGATCGTCATCGAGCTGAACGTGTGCTGAACTCGGAGGTGCCGTACGTTCGGTACTTGGATCGGTCGGATCGTGAAGACGTACGACTACATCAACCGCGTTGTCATAACGCTTCCGCTTACGGTCTACGAGGGTACGTGGACAATACTCTCCCCTCTCGTTGCTATGCCATCACCATGATCTTGCGTGTGTGTAGGAAATTTTTGAAATTACTACGTTCCCCAACACCATGACGTTCAAAACATCGTTGAAGACCCGGTTCTAAGCCGTAAAGCATGGCACACTGAACTATCGAGTAGTCATCAGCTTTGCTCTGCCAAACGTTCATAACGTCGTCAGTTGCATCAGCAGCAGGCCTGGCACCCAGCGGTGCTTCCAGGACGTAATTCTTCTGTGCGGCAATGAGGATAATCCTCAGGTTACGGACTCAGTCCGTGTAATTGCTACCATCATCTTTCAACTTTGATTTCTCAAGGAACGCATTAAAATTCAACGGAACAACAGCACGAGCCATCTATCCACAAATAACATAGACAAGCAAAATACTATCAGGTACTAAGTTCATGATAAATTTAAGTTCAATTAATCATATTACTTAAGAACTCCCACTTAGATAGACATCCCTCTAATCCTCTAAGTGATTACGTGATCCATATCAACTACACCATGTCCGATCGTCACGTGAGATGGAGTAGTTTCAACGGTGAACATCAATATGTTGATCATATCTACTATATGATTCACGCTCGACCTTTCGGTCTCCGTGTTCCGAGGCCATATCTGTTATATGCTAGGCTCGTCAAGTTTAACCTGAGTATTCCGCGTGTGCAACTGTTTTGCACCCGTTGTATTTGAACGTAGAGCCAATCACACCCGATCATCACGTGGTGTCTCAGCACGAAGAACTTTCGCAACGGTGCATACTCAGGGAGAACACTTCTTGATAATTTAGTGAGAGATCATCTTAAAATGCTACCATCAATCAAACCAAGATAAGATGCATACAGGATAAACATCACATGCAATCAATATAAGTGATATGATATGGACATCATCATCTTGTGCTTGTGATCTCCATCTTCGAAGCACCGTCGTGATCACCATCATCACCGGCGCGACACCTTGATCTCCATCGTAGCATCGTTGTCGTTACGCCATCTATTACTTCTACGACTATCGCTACCGCTTAGTGATAAAGTAAAGCAATTATAGGGCGTTTGCATTTCATACGTTAAAGCAACAACCATATGGCTCCTGCCAGTTGCCGATAACTTCGGTTACAAAACATGATCATCTCATACAATAAAATATAGCATCACGTCTTGACCATATCACATCACAACATGCCCTGCAAAAACAAGTTAGACGTCCTCTACTTTGTTGTTGCAAATTTTACGTGGCTGCTACGGGCTGAGCAAGAACCATTCTTACCTACGCATCAAAAACCACAACGATAGTTCGTCAAGTTAGTGTTGTTTTAACCTTCGCAAGGACCGGGCGTAGCCACACTCGATTCAGCTAAAGTGAGAGAGACAGACACCCGTCAGCCACCTTTAAGCACGAGTGCTCGTAACGGTGAAACGAGTCTCGCGTAAGCGTACGCGTAATGTCGGTCCGGGCCGCTTCATCTCACAATACCGCTGAACCAAAGTATGACATGCTGGTAAGCAGTATGACTTGTATCGCCCACAACTCACTTGTGTTCTACTTGTGCATATGACATCTACGCATAAAACCAGGCTCTGATGCCACTGTTGGGGAACGTAGTATTTTCAAAAAAATTCCTACGCACACGCAAGATCATGGTGATGCATAGCAACGAGAGGGGAGAGTGTGTCCACCTACCCTCGTAGACCGTAAGCGGAAGCGTTATAACAACGCGGTTGATGTAGTCGTACGTCTTCACGATCTGACCGATCCAAGTACCGAACGTACGGCACCTCCGAGTTCAGCACATGTTCAGCTCGATGACGATCCCCGGACTCCGATCCAGCAAAGTGTCGGTGTTGAGTTCCGTCAGCACGACGGCGTGGTGACGATGATGATGTTCTACCGGCGCAGGGCTTCGCCTAAACTCCGCGACGATATGACCGAGGTGGAATATGGTGGAGGGGGGCACCGCACACGGCTAAGGAACGATCACGTAGATTAACTTGTGTGTTCTAGGGTGCCCCCCTGCCCCCGTATATAAAGGAGCAAGGGGGGAGGCCGGCCGGCCCTTGTGGGCGCGCCAAGGAGGAGGAGTCCTCCTCCTAGTAGGAGTAGGACTCCCTCTTTCCTACTCCTACTAGGAGGGGGAAAGGAAGGGGGAGAGGGAGAGGGAAAGAGGGGGGCGCCCCCCCCCCCTCTCCTAGTCCAATTCGGACCAGAGGGGGAGGGGCACGCGGCCCATGCTGGCTGCCCCTCTCTCTCTCTCCACTAAGGCCCATAAGGCCCATTACTTCTCCCGGGGGGGTTCCGGTAACCCTCCGGCACTCCGGTTTTCTCCGAAAACACCCGGAACACTTCCGGTGTCCGAATATAGTCGTCCAATATATCAATCTTTATGTCTCGACTATTTCGAGACTCCTCGTCATGTCCGTGATCACATCCGGGACTCCGAACAAACTTCGGTACATCAAAACTTATAAACTCTTAATAAAACTATCATCGTAACATTAAGCGTACGGACCCTACGAGTCCGAGAACTATGTAGACATGACCTAGAACTATTCTCGGTCAATAACCAATAGCGGAACCTGCATGCTCATATTGGCTCCTACGTATTCTAAGAAGATCTTTATCGGTCAAACCGCATAACAACATACGTTGTTCCCTTTGTCATCGGTATGTTACTTGCCCGAGATTTGATCGTCGGTATCCAATACCTAGTTCAATCTCGTTACCGGCAAGTCTCTTTACTCGTTACGTAATGCATCATTCCGTAACGAACTCATTAGCTACATTGCTTGCAAGGCTTATAGTGATGTGCATTACCGAGAAGGCCCAGAGATACCTCTCCGACAATCGGAGTGACAAAACCTAATCTCGAAATATGCCAACCCAACATGTACCTTCGGAGACACCTGTAGTACTCCTTTATAATCACCCAGTTACGTTGTGACGTTTGGTAGCACCCAAAGTGTTCCTCCGGTAAACGGGAGTTGCATAATCTCATAGTTACAGGAACATGTATAAGTCATGAAGAAAGCAATAGCAATATACTAAACGATCAAGTGCTAGGCTAACGGAATGGGTCATGTCAATCACATCATTCTCCTAATGATGTGATCTCGTACATCAAATGACAACACATGTCTATGGTGAGGAAACATAACCATCTTTGATTAATGAGCTAGTCAAGTAGAGGCATACTAGTGACGTTATGCTGGTCTATGTATTCACACATGTATTATGTTTCCGGTTAATACAATTCTAGCATGAATAATAAACATTTATCATGATATGAGGAAATAAATAATAACTTTATTATTGCCTCTAGGGCATATTTCCTTCACCCTCACCTGCCACCAGTTCCACACCGCCGGTGCACCCATCCACTATATTGCCTGATCAATTTGTAGATGTTGCACATTCGCCCTCTTTGTTGTCTAACCATGGTGCAGGTATTGGGAGATGTGCGCATCTGGAGCTCCTGGACAAGGTTGATCCTCTAGGTCCCTCGTCCCCGCCTGCTTACGTCGATCGGCCGGCACCCTACATGTCCCATGCAACGTGCCCGCCCGAGTCCTCGGCCTCTGCACCGCGAGCCAGCACTCTGGTCCAGCAGCCGCTTGTGCCGCGCGACACCCTGGCCCAGCGGGCCGCCTCGCCATCACCTGCGTCTCCAGGACCGACGCCTGGGTCATCCCCGCCTGGAAGCCCTCCGTCGTCCATGTCGCCCGCGTGACATTCGTTGCCCAGCTCGCCTGGGCCGGCGTCGCCCTCTAGTGGGTCGGCGTCTCCTACTGTGTTGACACCGTCAACGCCTCTGACTACATCCTCACCATCAACTTCTATCATGATGGATGCTGCACTCTCTTCGCCACCGTCACCGACGATCTCGCCACCTGCTCCGCCCCCTGTGTTGCGTCCTCATACACGCAGCAAAAGTGGGTTGTTTCTTCCTAAGAAGCGCACAGATGGCATGGTTGACTGGCTAGCGACTTGCATGGTGCAGGCACAGTCGGATCCTACTGCTGAGCCACGGCACTTTCAGGCTGCTCTGAGTATCCCTCACTGGCGAACTGCAATGGAACAAGAATATCAGGCTCTTCTCAAGAATGACACATGGTGTTTGGTTCCTCCCAAGGCTGGTGTTAACATAATTGATTCTAGGTGGGTTTTTAGGGTCAAGAAACATGTCGATGGCTCTATCGAGAGATACAAGGCTAGACACTGGTTGCTAAAGGCTTCAAACGGCGCCATGGCCTTGATTATGAGGACACCTTTAGTCCGGTGGTCAAACCTACCACTATCCGGCTTCTGCTCTCACTGGCTATTACTCGAGGATGGTCTCTTCGCCAACTTGATGTTCAGAATGCTTTCCTTCATGGTGTTCTTGAGGAGGAGGTTTACATACGTCAACCTCCTGGTTTTGTTGATCCAGCTCGTCTGCACCATCTGTGTCGTCTTGTTAAGGCGCTCTATGGTCTGAAGCAGGCTACGCATGCTTGGCATGCACGTCTTGGCACCACTCTTCGGGCTCATGTGTTTGTTCCCTCTCTGGCTAACACATCGCTGTTTCTTCTTCAGCGTCCTACATTTACTATGTATTTGTTGGTCTATGTTGATGATATCATCCTTGCCAGCTCCTCGCACTATGTTGCGGATCGCTTGGTTTCTGCTTTGAGTGGTGATTTTGCTGTTAAGGATCTTGGGAAGCTTCACTATTTCCTTGGGCTGGAGGTATTGCACTCTGGTTTTGGTTTGACACTTACTCAGCAGAAGTACTCTCTTGATCTTCTTCGACGGGCCGGTATGCTCTAGTGCAAGACAGCTACTACACCTATGTCCTCTACTGACAAACTATCTGCTCACGATGGTTCTCTTATCTCCGCTGATGAGGCTACTGAGTATCGCAGTATTGTTGGTGGCTTGCAGTACTTGACTATCCCCCGTCCTAATGTCTCGTATGCTGTCAACTGTGTCTGTCAGTTTCTTCATGCACCTCGAGCTCTCACTGGACTGCGGTTAAGCGCATCTTGCGTTATATTCTTATGGCTTGCACCTGCAACCGGCGCCCTCTTGAGTTCTCTCTGCGTTCTCTGATGCAGACTGGGCTGGCAGTCCGGACGATAGACGATCAACGGGGGGATATGCAGCGTTCCTTGGTTCTAACTTGATCGCCTGGAGTGCTCGCAAACAAGCAACAGTGTCCCGCAGTAGCACTGAAGCTGAGTACAAAGCAGTTGCAAATGCCACAACTGAGCTTATTTGGATACAGTCTTTGCTCTAAGAGTTGAGGATCTCTCAGAACCAGCTGCCGGTCCTTTGGTGTGATAACATCGGTGCTACGTATTTGTCTTCAAATCCAGTCTTTCATGCTCGCACTAAACACATTGAAGTTGATTACCATTTTGTCAGGGAACGTGTTGCTCAGAAACTGCTTCTTATCAAGTTCATCCCCTCAAAGGATCAACTTGCTGACATCTTCACAAAGTCGTTGCCTCTACCTCAGTTTGAAGGCTGTAGGCGCAATCTCAACCTGGTGAATTCTTTAGAGCTTGGTTGAGATTGAGGGAGGGTGTTATATTCTGTATATACTGGGCCTTGTACATGTATTAGAGTCCCCACCTGTAATTGTGATGTACATCATTATGTACTCTCTATATAATCCAAAGGCCACCCCACGTTGAAGGTGTGCCACAAACCCTAAAACCCTTGTCTAATAGGCCTTGAGTGTTGATACTCAGTGCTTGGAAGCAAGAATGCCATACTTCTATCCTGTAAACACAGTGGGTGAGGATATAGTCAAAGTTGTTTTCATCTTGTAGGAAAGTGTAGCAAGGCGCTGGGGCATCCTGTAATCCATGGCAGGCCCGACGATCAGACGTTCATAAGCGGTATTGGGTAGCCAGCCACATAATTTTTTTGCATTTTAGTGGCGCCCAACTACGCCAAATGCAGCCGGCCATGATGGACGGGGTGTGTCCCATACAAAGTCTCTTAGAGCATCTACAACCGGACTTAGCAAATCCGACCCTCTATACGTCCGCGGGCGCACCCGCTGGCGTATTCGGACGGGCCCTCGTATTTCCCTCCTGACATCCACATATCTTAAACCCGGACTTTTAAATCCATGCAAATCCATGCACGTCGATCATAAAAAGACAATGTCGCAGTAAATAACAAACGGTGTTATGAAGCATAGATAGTGTTTACATAAAATTTATTTTAAGTGCACAACTCAAGCATTAGCTCCTTGGTTTCCATTATGGGTCCATACGTACTCCACAAGATCATTGAGTAGCTGTGTGTGCACCTGACGATCTCAAAGATTGTGATGCATCTGCACAAAGTTCATAAGCTAAGCCGCATTTTGATCTTCCGGGATTTCAACTTGTTCTCCAGGTGCTTCGAAATCATTGGTTTGGGCTACAAGATCACCCTCATCCTCGACAATCATATTGTGCAGAATATCACAACATGTCATCAGTTGCCACAAAGTTTCTGATTCCCACATCATTGCAGCATTCCACACAATTCCCCAACAAGCTTGAAGAACACAAAATGCCCTCTCCCCATCCTTCCTAACCGCTTCTTGCATTGTTGCAAATTGGCTCTGTTTATTTCCATGTGGTTCGGATATGATCTTCACAAACGCCGCCCACTGAGGATAGATACCATCGGCAAGATAGTATCCCATGTTGTAGTCTCGGCCATTGATGGTGTAGTTGCATGGTGGTAATTCCCCATTGCAAAGCCTCCTGAACACCGGATATTGTTGAAGCACGTTGATGTCGTTACGAGAACCCGACATTTCCAAAGAAAGCATGCCGAATTCCTGAGTCATGTGATGCCACTGCTTCTAGTATGAGCATGGCCTCTCTGGTGTGACCTTGATACATTCCCAGCAAACCTTTGTGGCAGTTCTTCCATTGTCAATGCATGCAATCAATTGATCCGAGCATTCTTGAAAACCCCCTTTCCTCACCAATAGACAACAACTTCTCCTTGTCCTGTGCATTTGGTTCTTTGAGATACTCACGTGCAAACACCTCCACCACGACGCGGGAAATCTTGACAATAGTCTTCAAGCACATGCTCTCCCCCATCCTGACCATCTCACCAACGACATCTGCAGCAGTACCAAGTGCAAACATTCTCAGAGCAGCCGTGCACTTCTGCTTGGCAGCGAAAGATAAATGTCCGCAGCAATCCCTTATGAGCTTGAAGTCGTCGTCGTGTGCCTCCACTCCCTCCACAAATGCGCAAAAACAATGGTTTCCGCATGCGGAAACAGCGATGAAACCATGGGTCATCCGGGAAAGTAGGATTAGGAGCAAAGTAATCCCTGTGCAGTAGCTTTGCTCCGGACACCCTATCTCGGTTGATCAATCTTCTCCCTTTGATTGAGCCCTTGAAGTTGAGAATATGCTCTTACCGGTTCATTTCCTCTTACATGATGATGAGCATGATCATGTCCACTTCTTCGCCTGAATCCGAGGAATCAAAGAACTCATCTTGAATCATTTGATCAAGCTCCATCGGTCCATACTCCTCCTCCGATGAAGCATCGGAATCCATCGTTTTCCCTAATGAAATCACAAAAAATCCGGTCGGACAATGTGTCGAACACATCAAGCGCAAGGCGGAGCCAGAGAGTTGCCGGATGTACCCCGGTGGCGTCCGGCCCGGCGACGACGTTCACCGCAGCGAGCACGGGAGAGAGAGGAGTTCCCTGTCAGAGCTGGCGGCGTAAAGGCTAGGAACGGCTGCGGAGCGCGTGCACGACAGAGCTGCGAGACGGATGGCGCGGAGGAGGAAGAAGAGAGGAGATAACAAATATATCCGGCAGGTCTTGGGTGTGGATTTGGTGCAATTTGCGGCGGGATCGGGCTATCAGGTCCGACGTGGCGAGCGTGCCCGGGTGCCCCTATATCCACCCCATATATGGCTAGATATGAGTGGTGCCGATCAGCTCGGGCATTTGAGGCCCGTTTAAGGAGCCCGTCTGGGTCAAAAATCATGACCGGACAGTGACCAGGCGGCCCGCCTGGCGGTATGAGGAGGGTTTGAGGCGCCCGGCTATAGATGCTCTTATACGTCGATGCAGCAGTGTATTTCCCAGACACGTCGCAAGGCCACTCAAATCGGTCCGGCATCTCGGTATTCCTGTCAACCGTGGCGATGGCTTGGCAGAGCTCATAGACTTGCATGTGACCCAGAAAGGATAGCTCGCCGTGGACGTCGTAGTCCAAGCATTATCGATGAGCGCATGCTGGACAGTTCTTCTGTTGCGGTTTCTGGTGCTGAGGGACTGCAATAGGAGAGGGACAATGTCTGCTACCGCAACACCATGGATCCAACGGTCTTTCCAGCATAGCACTTTTGATCCATCACCCACCATGATCTTGACAAAGCTATCAAAAAACCCTCGAGCTTGCTCGTCCACCATCATGGGCAGGCCTTGCCAAGGCCTATTCGGGTCGGATCTTCTCAGCCATTCCCAACATACTTGAAGCACGAGCACCTGTAAGCTCATGTTTTTAATCCCGAGGCCTCCAAAGCGAGTCGGACGACAAATCATATCCCAGGCGACGAGTCATTGACCGCCGTTGATCTTGTCTTTCCCGGCCCAGAAGAACTAGTAAATGATGAATCGGCCTGGCTACGATCAATGACTTTGACGAGGATTAGCCTTCCTGACCGCTGAATGAACCCACCTGATCGATGAGGGGCTGCCACCCTGCTTTAGTCAGCTATATAGTTTATCCCAAGTTGAAGGCCTAGGTAGCGGCAGGGAAAGCATCCAATTTTGCATTGCAGCATCACCTTCACTATCTGTTTATCTAGCTTGTTTTGCCTGATGAGGATCAGGTTAGACTTGCTGTAATTGATCCGTAATCCAAAGTCTTCACCGAATACGTCAAAAGCTGTTTTCACAAAACTAAGATTTTGCGGTGAGGGCCTGATGAATTGGGCAAGATCATCAGCATAGAGCGACATCCTTTGGGTGGCAGTGGCAGAGATCCGAACTCAGAACTCCTTCGTCGCTTGCCTTGTTGATTAGGAGTATGTAGGTACGTCACGCGGCCGGGGGTGGGGGGATCCATCCTTTGGCGTGGTGGCCAAGGCCCTAATGAATCATGTTACTCCCTCCATTCCCTTATATAAGGCCACAAACTCAAATTACAGGTACCTATGCAAAATTTAATGACTACTTTGCAAGCCAACTTTGCTTCTTGTTATATGAGATCATTAATACGCCTGCGTGCATGCAAGGAAGGAATGAGAAGGAAGTACAGTAGCGCAGTGTCATTATGATTACATGCATGCAAGTATTAAATAAGTTGCTAGTACGAGAAAACATTATTAAATTTTACCTCGGTTACTGTTAGTTGCTTTATATAGATGCAAAATATATTTTTCATAGTGACCTTTTATAAGGGAATGGAGGGAGTACAAACCTCTAAACGCAACATGCCTCGCGCTGCAAAGCATTCGTCAACGGTGCAACCGTGACCCGGATCAGCCGGCCCACGCTGCCCACACGCAGCAATCCACCCAGCGCCAGACCCGCCCGCCGCGCTCGTGAGTCGTTGGCTCCGCTCGCACGGTGGAGGATCGACCTCTGTCGGCCCGTCAGTCGTCGTCGGTGCGCGTCGCGGCAGGCTGCCAGGTGCCACCGCCGTCAAGGCCGCCTTAAATACGGCGACCGATCGGGTCACAGCCCACGTCGCCGCGCAACCGCTTGCGCGCGGAAAAACATAATGGCATAAATGGCCGGCGCGGTTGACTACGCGCGTGAGTGCGCGCCGTACGCAGTGGCTGACCGGCGCGCCGATCCAAGCGGCCGCCCGGCAAGCATCCATGGACCGATCCATCTTGCACGGCGAGTGGCACGAGCTGGTTCGGGCCACGAGGACGACGGGGCATCGGCCGCCGCGAGCGTACTACGTGGGGGCTCGTCATCACCGCACGCGCTCCGCCGGCGCCAAGGGCGAGACGCGATCACGCGAACATCCGGCCCGCGAACAGATGTTGGGGCCTGGGGTGGCGTTTCTTCAACGGCCGGGGCGACACTTCGCTTAGGCCACACGTACGCGACGTGCTCCTGTCCATAGATAGATCGTGCTCCGGCCGGTCCTGCCGTGAATCTTGTACGTACTGCTGTTCTGAACTCACTCTTGCTGGCTCACATTCATGCAACGTTTTCTCTGCTCTGAGCCGAGCGTGGCTGGATGGATCTCGGGTGTCCGGGTCCATCAAGCAACGCTGCTGCTCTCTCCTGCAGAAGCTACACCACGGCTCCTTGGCAAGATTCCTTCCCAGGGTAAATGTGAGGCTTGATCAAATTCGACGTACGTAGTGCTACAGTAGTTTCTCCTCCTGTTTTATTGTGTGGACTATAGCAGCAATGCTCCTACTGATGGAGTGGAGTGAGTGATGGGGGCATTGATGGAGCAAGGCAGTGCCCACTAAACGGCCACTGGTCTCCATTAAGGCATGCCTGCCACCCATCTCATCTCCTCTCCCCTCTCCTCCCTCGCGAGGCCATAAATGTCTGCGCCATGCCAATTAATGTCCACAGCTGAAGAAATACAGTGTCTCTGCTCTCTGTATGCGTGACCACACAACCTTCTCTCTCTCTCTCTGTTCGTCCCTCTTCCTTCATGGCCGGCCCCCCGTGCCTTGCCATGGCAGCAACCCGTCATGGCGCCGTCCCGTCTGCTCGCTCGGCGGTCAGGATCGGCCGCCATGAAGGCTCCTTCCATGAATGCCTCCGGCGTGCATAATCAGGAAGCAAATCGCTTTGCCATGCACCAGCATTCCAGCAAGCAGCTTCCTGCACGTACGCGCGCGTAACTCATGATAAGGATGTCGACGAGTACGGCCGGCCGGTGCTTTCACTCGGGCCGATCGGTCGTCTCCCTCCCTCGGATGCGTGCTTGCAACAGTGGCCTCATTCATGCGCGCGTGAGCAGAGTCAAAGCAAAGAGGTTTATGAAGCAATGCACGGCTGGTTAATTGATGCGCTGCAGCATCCATCCATGGTCCATCACATATCGCATCGGCTAGCGTTGTGTCAGTGCGGTTGTATGGCTCTGGCTTTTCGATCAGATCGGATCAGAAGCCCTCAAGTTTATACTAGTACTTGGCTTCTGACGCGGTTAAAATGGATGGAAATGGATTAATGGACTGATCGAGCAACGAACGAGCCACAAGACACATGTGTAAGCAGAGCCAAAGAAAATGGTGATTTTTCTTAGAAAAGGAGGGTCACCCCGGCCTCTGCATGATGCATGCAGCCCCAAAAAGAAAATGGTGATGAGCCGCTAGCTATCTGACACGGGAAGGATCGATCATGGCTTCTACTGAAGCCCTAGTAGAGCTATGTTCATTCATATGTCCATCTCCATCTAAACCACCTAGCGATTTCAAGAAAGGAAGAGCGGGCAGAAGGTACGGTGGTCACTTACACAAGCTTAGACAGAGGAACTTGCGATCAAAATTCCCTTCTACAACCAGACTGATCTCATCATATAGCTACTGAACCTCGGAATCTTTCCTCGTCTTCTTGATCTTCAAAACCTGGCAGCCGCGAGCTCACGCCTCGCCGCCTAGTGCTCTGCAGGTGCTGCCGGGTCGTTCCGGTCATCATCATGGTCATCCTTGGTGGCCGCGGCCGGCTGCGGCGGCGAAGGCGGCGCGGAGCACATCGGGATCACCGACCGCACGCTCACTGCCATCGCCGGCGAGTGGAATCCGCCCGCGGCGAAGTATCTTGGCGCCGCGCCGGCGTGGTGGTACGCCGGGACGTGCGGGTAGTAGCACGGCGCCGACGGCATTGCCTCTTCTCTGTTCGTCACCATGGCCCTCTCCAGCATCTGCACCAGCTCGGCCGCATCGATCCTCCTCTGCCGCTCCAGCTCGCCGCCGTGACGGGAGGTGGACGGCGCCGGTCGCTGCAGCATGTGCAGCGGAGGCAGTATCCTGGGGCCGGCCGGCTGCGGCTGCACGTGGCGCGTCCTGGGCTGTGCAGCATGGGAGCTCAGAGGCAGCCATTGGTGGCTGTAGAGCGACGGGTTCGGAGCAGAGGACGAAGAAGAGCCGGCGAGGCAGTGCTGCTTCGGTAAGGGCGACGCCGCATTGACATCGCAGCGCTGCTTCAGGGCGGCGAGCACTCTGGCTACGACCACGTGCTCCTGCTCCTCGCCGACACAGCCGTTGCCGGGCTCCTTGCGCGCCTCCGGCACTGCAGCAGGAACCGTGGGACCATTGGTTAGCTGTGATCTACCAAGATCCGGTGGTATTGAGATTTGGGAGGGCTGTGGTGAACTGCTTACTCTGCTTAAGGGCGGACCAGGCGGTCATGGCAGCGTTCTTCTCCGCCTGCTTCTTGGTCCTGGCGGCGTCGCCGGCGAAGCTGAGGCCAGCGAGCTCCACGCTGGAGGCGAAGACCGGCGAGTGGCCCGGGCCGGAGCGCACGGTGGTGTAGGCCGGCAGCTTCAGCCCCGCCCGGTGCGCTGTCTCCTGCAGCAGGTTCTTGTACACCCCGGTCTCGTCCTGCGCGCCAATGGCATCAACGACACACCAACCAACACAGTCGAGTTTGAGTACACCACTGGCATCATCAACGACACATGCAGAGCAAGCAAGCTCATCGAGGAGAAGAAGAAGCAGCTTACGAGGACTCTGGCGGTGAGGTAGGTGGATGGCCCGCGGGTGGAGAGGCGGGCGAGCGCGACCTCGGCGGCGGCGTGCTCGGCCTGGCGGAGCGTGGTGCAGCAGGTGGGCCCGTGGAAGGTCTCGCCGTTGAAGGTGACGGTGGCCTTGAAGCGGGGCGCATGGTCGGGCCCCTCCCGTGTGCACACGTACGACGGCAGGCTGAAGCAGCTCCTCTGCGCCAGCTCCTGCAGCTGGTTCTTGTACATCGATCCGGCCCCTTTGTCACACAGCCACCTATCTATCCCCTCCCCTCCTCCTTCACGGGATCATGGCGGCCACCGCCCACCCCAGCCGCCGCTCCAGCGCACCGCGCACGCGCACGAGATCGATCGTGGTGGCTGCGGTGGTGTTCTTGGCGAAGGAGAAGATGGGAGGGGGGGTCGAGCCGGGTAGGCGAGAGTGTTTAAGCGAGGGTACAGACCTTCATCTCTCTCTCACTCTATACTGTGGTCTGTGCCTCTGTATACTACCTCTGTATCTGTGCGTCTGCGGTGCTCGGCTCCACCCTCGCTCTCTCCCTCCGGCAGTCCAGCTAGGGGCATAGCTAGCCAGGGTAGAGTGGATCAGTGGCGAGATGAGGCTGGGCTGGGTTGGGTGGGGGGCACAGACACCTTCTGGTATTAATGGCGGGCATTTATGGTGTTTTGTAACCATCCTGCGCTGCGCAGCACGCTTACCCAGGGCGAGCCGGTCCGGTCAGGATGGCATCACGGTCTCCGACCTCTCCCTCTCCCTCTCCCTCTCTGCTGCTGCTCTCTCTCTCTGCCGCAACCGGCCGGCCGGCCAGCACATGCGCGACGCTGCGGCGAGCCAGCGCCAGCGGCAACGATTCCTTCGCCCGCCTCGTGGAGTCGCGGAGGCTTGGCTCCATTTGGCACGGGGGAGAGCTGGACTGTGCTCTGCTCTGCTGCACGTACGCAGTACGCACACGTATATATTCGTTTCGTGGGTGAAACGGCGCCGCAGCGCATGGCAACGAGAGAGACTGTTGGCTGCTGCCTACTACGCTCGAGCAGCTGATCGACGGCCCTCCCGCTCTGCCGCCGCATGGCGCCAAGAAACTGGCGACTGCTCGTCGATCCGTCGCGGTCACTCATGGGCGCAGCGGTGGCGATGTAGGAGGAGCCCATTTGAATATGGCAAGCGGCTTTGTTAAGTTCATTCATCTTCAAATATTCTCCTGCGGAAGCACGGTGGAGGATTTACGGCACCCAAGTGCGGAGGCGCGCGGATTATGAACCGTTGATCTGCGCCAAGATTCACATAGTTGGAGCTTTTTTTTTGAAATGGTCGGGGGAGGGGGGAGGAGGCTCTATTCACGGGGTGTTTGGTTCGCGGATTTTTTAGTCCCAGAGACTAGAAAAAGTCTCAAAAAGTCCCTAGAAACCAAACGGGAGGGACTTTTTCTACAGCGACTAGAAAAAGACTCTACTGGAGAGTCTTTTTTGATTAGTCTCTGGGACTAGAAAAATCCTAAGACTTCTGAACCAAACACCCCCTCAGGTGGGGAGCCTCCCCCCCCCACCACCACCACCACCATCGGTGACCATTTAAAAAAAATAAGTGGGTACTAAACGTTACTGTTGTCCTTATAGTGTTCTTTCTGTTCTTCTATCTCATTGTTCTCTTGAAGTACTCTCTCCTTCACTTCTTACAATACTTTCTTTCTTAGAACTGTTGTTCAAGAAGCATAGCTGTAGAGGAGAATAGATTGAAGCTATTTGCTGCTAAATAGGCAAAGAAGGCAACGACTAGAAGGCACAAGGCGAAGTATAGTGTATAGTCAGCAACACATGTTAGTCAATCATGTATTTCGCTGTGTGCGTGTTGTTCTTCCAATGCTTTCGTAAGCACATTGTCGACTATGTGCTTGTTTTTCTTCCAATGTTTTCATAAGCACAATGTCAACATAAGTCTGTTGGATATTTGATATTTGCTTCTTTAACTCTTTTGTTCACTTTCTCCTTGAACATCTCAAAGCTCTGCCTTATGCAATTTTGTTGGAATAAAAAATTTGGTATAGATCATAGAACAATAAATAATATGGTAAGCCTGAGGTTTACGAAGCTAGGACGTGATTCTATATATCAGGAATTAAAAGTAAAAAACTTGGAAAGTATGCACGTTCGGAACATTAAAACTTACACAGTTATGTTAGTTAATTAGAGAAAAACTTATAGCACACATGTATTGTCTTGTACCTTCAGAAGAAATTTGAAAATAAATTCTTAACTACTTGAAGGATGTAGATTTAAAATATGTATCAAACATTATTTAAGTTTATGAAAAAAAACTAGAAACTTAATAAGAAGTCTACATATAGAAAGAGTGTGTATTTAAGTTTGTCAATACTACCTACTACTATAGCCAAAAAACACTTTATATATTGATTCACTTGTATTTGGAAGTAAACTTATTTATTATTGTTATTGTCTCCATTTACGTTCTAGTGCTAAAGTATGACGTATAAGTCAGGTCATTCAGCAAGTGCTACAGAAAAATGTAAAAGAGATTTGAGATATTATTACACTCAAGGAGATGACTCAAGCATTGAAAACGAGGATGACAAATGCAACTCTGAATTTAGGTTGAAGGTAGATCATCTTCGTGTTGTTTTGAATGGATTCACTGGATACAAGAAATTTACGTCATATGAAATCAAATTTGATGCCTTGTTGAACCTACCTTCAATTAAAAAGGTTCATCTTAATTTTAGTACATTTCTGGTAAATTCAACAGATGTCAAAGATCAGTGCATTAAGATGTCTCAAGACAGGAAACTCAAATTCTATGCTCCAGATATGCACAAAGTTTTTGGGTTTACTTGTGGACATAGAAATATTCATAGTATTGACGCTCAGACAACTGCTGCTTCTATCAACTTCTTGAAGAAAAATATAGGTATGATTGGAAATGATTCTCATTTTTTGAAGGCAACAGAAGATTTCTTATCCAGAGATATAACTGAGTTATCAAGTGAAGCTGAAAAGACATGTTTTAAGGCATCATGTGTTATATTTATTATGGGTCATTTGGGTACACCTTCACTACTACTGATTATTGGGAAGCTTTGTGTATTATATTTTTCTACCTGAATCTCTGTACTACGCTTCTATCAACTTCTTGAAGAAAAATATAGGTATGATTGGAAACTCCGGCACTGCATCTGAAGGAAATATGCCCTAGAGGCAATAATAAAGTTGTTATTTTATATTTCCTTGTTTCATGATAAATGTTTATTATTCATGCTAGAATTGTATTATCCGGAAACTTGATACATGTGTGGATACATAGACAAAATATTGTGTCCCTAGTAAGCCTCTACTAGACTAGCTCGTTAATCAAAGATGGTTAAGTTTCCTAACCATAGACATGTGTTGTCATTTGATAAAACGGGATCACATCATTAGGAGAATGATGTGTTGGACAAGACCCATTCGTTAGCTTAGCATTATGATCATTCAGTTTTTATTGATATTGCTTTCTTCATGTCAAATACATATTCCTTCGACTATGAGATTATGCAACTCCCAGATACCAAAGGAATGCCTTGTGTGCTATCAAACGTCACAACGTAACTGGGTGATTATAAAGATGCTCTACAGGTATCTCCGAAGGTGTTTCTTAGGTTGGCATAGATCGAGATTAGGATTTGTCACTCCGAGTATCGGAGAGGTATCTCTGGGCCCTCTCGGTAATACACATCATAAGACGCCTTGCAAGCAAAGTGACTAATGAGTTAGTTGCAGGATGATACGGAACGAGTAAAGAGACTTGCCAGTAACGAGATTGAACTAGGTATGAAGATACCGACGATCGAATCTCGGGCAAGTAACATATCGATGGACAAAGGGAATTACGTATGTTGTCATAAGGTTCAACCGATAAAGATCTTCGTAGAATATGTAGGACCCAATATGGGCATCCAGGTTCCGCTATTGGTTATTGACCAGAGAGGTGTCTCGGTCATGTCTACATAGTTCTCAAACCCGTAGGGTCCGCACGCTTAACGTTCGTTGACGATATAGTATTATATGAGTTATGTATGTTGGTGACCAAATGTTGTTCGGAGTCCTGGATGAGACCACGGACATAACGAGGAGCTCTGGAATGGTCCGGAGGTAAAGATTGATATATGGGATAATAGTGTTTGGTCTCTGGAAGGGTTCCAGAGTTCACCAAAAGAGGTTCCGGATGTTTCCCGAAATGTTTGGATACGAGAACACCTTATTTGGGCCAAAGGGGAAAGCCCACGAGGCTTTTGGAAAGTGCAAAAGGAAGTTTTGTAGAGACCGGAGGCTAGACACCAGGAACCCTGAAGTCTAGGGGGTAGACGCCGGGAACCCTGGTGTCTAGCCCTAGAGACCGAGAAGGACTCTTGCCTTTCGGGCAAAACCAACTTTGAGGAGGCTTTTACTCCAAGTTTCGACCCCAGGGCTCCACATATAAATAGAGGGGCTGGGCTAGCACCCAAGATGCATCAAGATACACCAAGCCATGTGCCGGTGACCCCGTTCCCTCTAGTTTATCCTCCGTCATAGTTTCCGTAGTGCTTAGGCGAAGCCCTGCGGATATTGTTCTCCACCAACACCGTCACCACGCCATCGTGTTGCCGGAACTCATCTACTACTTCACCCGTCTTGCTGGATCAAGAAGGCAAGGACGTCATTGAGCTGAACGTGTGTTGAACGCGGAGGTGCCATACATTCGGTACTTGATCGGGACGGATCGTGAAGGTGTACGACTACATCAACTGCGTTGATAAACGCTTCCACTTAGCGATCTTCAAAGGTATGAAGATGCTTGATATGTCTCCGTAGTATCTATAATTTTTTATTGTTCCATGCCAATATTATTCAACTTTCATATACTTTTGGCAACTTTTTATACTATTTTTGGGACTAACATATTGATCCAGTGCCCAGTGTCAGTTCCTGTTTGTTGCATGTTTTATGTTTCGCAGAAACCCCATATCAAACGGAGTCCAAACGGGATAAAAACGGATGGAGAATATTTTTGGAATATTTGTGATTTTCTGGAAGAAAAATCAACGTGAGACGGTGTACGAGGGGGCCACGAGGCAGGCGGGGCGCCCCTAACCCTTGTGGGCACCCCGTAAGGCGGTTGACGCTCTTCTTTTGCCGCAAGAAAGCTAATTTTCGGAGAAAAATCTTGGCGAAGGTTTCAATCCAATCGGAGTTACGGTTCTCCGGATATATAAGAAACGGTGAAAGGGCAGAATCTGAGAACGCAGAAACACAAAGAGAGACAGAGAGACAGATCCAATCTCGGAGGGGCTCTCGCCCCTCCCACGCCATGGGAACCAAGGACCATAGGGGAAACCCTTCTCCCGTCTAGGGAGAAGGTCAAGGAAGAATAAGAAGGAGGGCTCTCTCCCCCTTGCTTCCGGTGGCACCGGAACGCCACCGGGGGCCATCATCATCACCGCGATCTACACCAACACCTCCGCCATCTTCACCCACATCTCCATCACCTTCCCCCATCTATATTCAGCGGTCCACTCTCCCGCAACCCGTTGTACCCTCTACTTGAACATGGTGCTTTATGCTTCATATTATTATCCAATGATGTGTTGCAATCCTATGATGTCTGAGTAGATTTTCGTTGTCCTATCGGTGATTGATGAATTGCTATGATTGGTTTAATTTGTTTGTGGTTATGTTGCTGTCCTATTGTGCCCTCCGTGTCGCGCAAGCGTGAGGGATTCCCATTGTAGGGTGTTGCAATATGTTCATGATTCGCTTATAGTGGGTTGCTTGACTGACAGAAGCATAAATCCGAGTAAGGGGGTTGTGGCGTATGGGATAAAGGGGACTTGATGCTTTAATGCTATGGTTGCGTTTTACCTTAATGATCTTTAGTAGTTGCGGATGCTTGCTAGAGTTCCAATCATAAGTGCATATGATCCAAGAAGAGAAAGTATGTTAGGTTATGCCTCTCCCACATAAAATTTGCTATCGGTCTAGTAAAGTAGTCAATTGCTTAGGAACAATTTGACATCTCCTACCACCACTTTTCCACACTCGCTATTTTTTCTTTATTGCTTCTTTATCTAAACAGCCCCTAGCTTTTATTTACGTGCTCTTTATATTCTTGCAAACCTATCCAACAACACCTACAAAGTACTTCTAGTTTCATACTTGTTTTAGGTAAAGCGAACGTTAAGCGTGCGTAGAGTTGTATCGGTGGTCGATAGAACTTGAGGGAATATTCGTTCTACCTTTAGCTCCTCGTTGGGTTCGACACTCTTACTTATCGAAAGAGGCTACAATTGATCCCCTATACTTGAGGTTATCAAGACCTTTTTCTGGCGCCGTTGCCGGGGAGTCATAGCGTGGGGTGAATATTCTTGTGTGTGCTTGTTTGCTTTATCACTAAGTAATTTTTATTTGCTGTTCTAAGTTGTTTTCTATCTTTAGTTATGGATATAGAACACGAAATACCAAAAATAGTAGGTGTACTTGCTACTCATGGAGATGGGGAACCTCCTAAAACCCTCGATGCTCGTTATGTGAAAATTATTATGTACTACTTTGATAATCCTGAGAAAACCCCATTCAATTATGTTATGGGAGACACGTTGGATGAACATGAATACTTTAGGGATTATCGCTTGACACAAAAAGTGAAACTATTATGGGATCAAATTCATATGTTGCATTGGTATGCTCGGGAACTATGCTTGAGATATGATTATACTTGTTGCTCTAGGATGAAAGCTCCACACCTTTCCTTTTCATGCAAATTTAATGATAATGAAACCTTGGCTTCTTATGCTAATGGTATATATGATTACTATGATGTGGAACAAATAGAAGAATTTGTTGCTTTTATGGGTGCTTATGAAATTGAATCTTTGTTTAAAATGTGTGAAAATCTTGATGATGCTGTTTACAGACATGAAAATTTTGCTATACTTAAATATTGCTATGAAAATTATGAATATAATGCCGATATTGATGCATTTATTGAGGAAGTCTCCGGTGTCCAATAAGAGACTAATATTTTGCAGGAGCTATGGAAGAAGAAATTGATGAAACTGTGAGCTCATTGGATGAAAAAGATGATGAGGAGAGCGAAGAACAAAAGGAGGAAGAGCGGATTAGCTACCCGTGCCCACCTTCTAATGAGAGTAACTCTTCAACTCATACATTGTTTAATTCCCCTTCGTGCTTACCTAAGGATGATTGCTATGATCCCTTTAATTCGTTTGAAATATCCCTTTTTGATGATACTTGCTATGCTTGTGGCCAAGATGCCAATATGAATTATGCTTATGGAGATGAACTTGCTATAGTTCCTTATGTTAAACATGAAATTGTTGCTATTGCGCCCACGCATGATAGTCCTATTATCTTTTTGAATTCTCCAAACTACACTATATCAGAGAAGTTTGTGCTTATTAAGAACTATATTGATGGATTGCGTTTTAATACTACACATGATGATTTTGATAGTTATAATATGCATGTGCTTGCTGCTCCTACTTGCAATTATGTGAGATAGGAACTATATCTCCACCTCTCTATGTTTCCAATATGAAAAAATTGCAAGAAACTGCTTATACTATGCATTGGCCTTTACTTGGTGTGCATGAATTGTTCTTTTATGACATGCCGATGCATAGGAAGAGAGTTAGACTTCGTCACTACATTATATATGTTACTTTGTGCTCACTACTAAATTACAAATCATTGTTAATTAAAATTGGCTTTGATATCCCTTGGGATCCGGGTGGATTCATTACTTAGCACTATATGCCTAGCTTAATGGCTTTAAAGAAAGCGCTGCCAGGGAGACAACCCGGAAGTTTTAGAGAGTCATTTATTTCTGTTGAGTGCTTTAATATAGTC
Source organism: Triticum aestivum (assembly GCF_018294505.1). Taxonomy (NCBI): domain Eukaryota; kingdom Viridiplantae; phylum Streptophyta; class Magnoliopsida; order Poales; family Poaceae; genus Triticum; species Triticum aestivum. The sequence goes on along the minus strand of NC_057807.1, from coordinate 477,504,772 downwards.
TAAAAACAAAAGAATAAAGAGGGAAACCCAAAAGTTTTCAAAAAGGAAAGTGAAAGTGAGAAAGACAAGCATTGTTGAAGTGGGGGAGCTCCTTGAACTTTGTTCATGCTCACGGAAACTTTGTGAATCTTGATTACAAAAACTTTTCATCAAAAATAATTATCCCCTTGTACAATTCCATTGTATTATAAAAATAATGTGCTAAGGTTTGCCTTTAGGATGTTTACAATGCTTGTTGGTTTGTATGGTAAAGGACAGAAACTTTGTCTGTAGTGCGTGATTTTACATTTTTACTGGAAAGTCAAACGGTTCTGATTCTTTTTGAACTGTCTTTCGATACAAATTGTTTATTTTTCCTAATTTTGGTAGAATTTTTGGGGTACCATAAGTATGGTGAGTGTTCAGATTGCTACAGACTGTTCTGTTTTTGATAGATTCTGTTTTTGATGCATAGTTTACTTGTTTTGATGAAACTATCAATTTCTATCAGTGGATTAAGCCATGGAAAAGCTATTTTACAGTAGACACAATGCAAAAACAAAATATGAATTGGTTTGCAACAGTACCTAGAGTAGTGATTTGCTTTATTATACTAACGGATCTTACCGAGTTTTCTGTTGAAGTTTTGTGTGGATGAAATGTTTGATCGAGGAGGTCTCGATATGAGGAAAAGGAAGAGAGGCAAGAGCTCAAGCTTGGGGATGCCCAAGGCACCCCAAGTTAATATTCAAGGAGACTCAAGCGTCTAAGCTTGGGGATGCCCCGGAAGGCATCCCCTCTTTCTTCAACAAGTATCGGTATGTTTTCGGATTCGTTTCGTTCATGTGATATGTGCAAATCTTGGAGCATCTTTTGCATTTAGTTTTCACTTTTCTTTTATGCACCATGCTGGTATGAGATAGTCCTTGGTTGATTTATAGAATGCTCATTGCACTTCACTTAAATCTTTTGAGTATGGCTTTATAGAATGCTTCATGTGCTTCACTTATATCATTTGAAGCTTGGGTTGCATGTTTCTCTTCACATAGAAAACCGCCATTTGTAGAATGCTCTTTTTCTTCACTTCTATTTGTTAGAGCGTGGGTGAGGGAGTCCTGGATTAGGGGTATCCGGACAGCCGGACTATATACATCGTCCGGACTATTGAAGTATGAAGATACAAGACTCAAGACTCCCTTCTGTGTCCGGATGGGACTCTCCTTGGCATGGAAGGCAAGCTTGGCGATCCGGATATTATATTTCCTTACTTGTAACCGACTCCATGTAAACCCTAGACCTCTCCGGTGCCTATATAAACTGGAGAGGTTGGTCCTTAGAAGGCCGATCACAATTACAATCATACCATCATAGGCTAGCTTCTAGGGTTTAGCCTCTACGATCTCGTGGTAGATCTACTCTTGTACTACCCATATCTTCAATATTAATCAAGCATGAAGTAGGGTTTTACCTCCATCGAGAGGGCCCGAACCTGGGTAAACATTGTGTCCTTCGCTTCCTATTACCATCAGCCTAAGACGCACAGATTGGGACCCCCTACCCGAGATCCGCCGGTTTTGACACCGACATTGGTGCTTCATTGAGAGTTCCTCTATGTCGTTGCTGCAAGGCTCGATGGCTCGTCTCGTTGTCAAAAACAACATTACCTCTGGGGGAGCGCTGGCCGTAGGCCAAACTCTCCGACTTGGCGGCTTCATCATGTCTGCCCCATCGGCGGTTGCGCCGAAGATGGCCTCTCGGGTCATCACTCATAACCTTCGCATCGATTCGGAACTCGCCGAACAGATGGATCCCATAGAGCTCTCCTCCCTTAATGAGTTCTTGGATCGCATCGCCGCTCTAGGTGTCGCTACGGACTATGACCGGATCGGGCTTAAACCCGACCAAAGGGACATTAAATCCCCGCCGGCCACCCATGAGATAGCGGTAGTAGAGGAACCACACGCGGATCATCCCTCAATTTTAAGGACGAATTATGTCCGGATCACCGAGCTCCGTGAGCCGGACACCCTCCCCAGGGAAGACATGACCCGGGTCCCGGACTTAGAACCGGGCACTAGGTCGGAGAAATTGGGCAGCACCCTGGATCCCGAGCCGTCGGACTCGAAAGCTCCCATGCCCCTGGGTGCTAGATCGGATCAGAATCCGGACTCAGCAACTACCGTGCACCCGGACTTAAACCATCTCTCCCATATCAGGCAAGATCCCCAGGATACGGTACACCGCTACTAGGCCAGATTCCTCCTTGTGCTGAACAAGGTCTAGGACTGCCGCGAGGAAGACGTAGTCTCACTTTTCTGCAAAAACTGCACAAACAAAGGAATCCTTAATGCTATAAGTCACCGTGACATAGTACACTTTGCTGACTTGGCAACCATAGTACAGAAATATTGTGCGATGGAAAGCGCGTGGAAAACCCAAACAGAATTTTGGGATAGTTCGGCTCTCACCAAAACCTTTGTCTGAACTAAACGGGCGAACTCTCGTAAGTCGCCCGATCCAATCCCCAAGAAACCAAAGCCCACCCCAGGGCGGGGAACCGTATTATAAGAATGGCTCAATGGGCCATGTAAACTCCACAGCACTCCGGACACAACACCAACTCATAGCCTTAGGGCATGTTGGATACTCCGGCAGGTTGCAAAAAGTGGCGAGGATCTTCTTGCAAGCCCTGAAGCAGAACAACATCCCGCCAACGAACACAATACGGTACTAACAGTCTTCGAGACTTTTGCCTCAAACAATAGGCGCAAGCGAGCTCATCGAAGCTCCGCTGAAATTTGCCATGTGGCAAAAATAAACCCCTGGAACGACACTGCTATAAGTTTCAATGCCAGTGATGAACCTCGATTCTAGACTGTCCGGGCACAAGCCGCTCTGGTCCTTAGCCCAATCGTGGACGGCTTTCGGCTCACTAAAGTACTCATGGACAGCGGAAGTGGATTAAACTTGATCTATGAAGAAACACTCAACAAGATGGAAATTGATAAAAGCCGCATTGAACAAAGCGGCACAACCTTCAGGGGAATTATCCCTAGTCAGGAAGCGCGGTGTGCGGGAAAAATCACACTCGATGTGGTATTTGGCACCCCGGAGAATTATAGGTCCGAAGAAATTACATTCCAAGTGGCTCCTTTTAGCAGCAGATACCACGCCCTTCTAGGGCGGGACGCGTTTACAAGCTTTCAAGCTATAACCCATTACGGGTACATGAAGCTTAAAATGCCCGGACACAATGGAATCATCACTCTAGCCAGTGATCCGGACGTCGCACTTCATGCCGAAAACAAAACCGCAACAACAGCCGAAGAATTAACAACACTGTGTGCCACCGTGGACAGGGACAACGTGATACTCGACAAGCGACCCAAGTCCACCTCATTTAAACCCGCAGACGAGATAGTCAAATTCCAAGTCCACCCAACGGACCCCGCGAAGACAGCTTCCATCGGGACACAGTTGAGCCCCGCAATGGACGCCGCACTGCGAGACTTCTTATGTGAGAATTGGGACATTTTCGCCTGGCATCCCACGCAGATTGGCCGAACATAGCCTCAATATACTAAAAGGATACAAACCGGTCAAACAGACTCTAAGGAGGTTTTCAGAGCCCAAACGGCAAGCCATGGGGCAAGAACTGGCCAAACTACTCGAGGCCAGATTCATTAGAGATATCAAGCATCCGGATTGGCTGGCAAATCTGGTAATGGTACCAAAGAAGGACAAATCCTGGCGCCTATGTGTCGACTTTAAAGACCTCAACAAGGCTTGCCCCAAGGATCCCTTTCCCCTCCCTCGCATTGATCAAATCATCGATGCCACAGCAGGACACGACTCGCTGTGTTTCCTTGACGCATACTCTGGATACCATCAAATAAAGATGGCAGAGTCTGACCAAGCTGCAACAGCTTTCATAATGCCATATGGCCCTTTTTGCTTCAACACTATGCCTTTCGGGCTTAAGAATGTCGGCGCAACCTATCAACGCATGATTCAAACATGCCTGGAAAAACAAATCGGCAAAACAGTGGAGGCATATGTAGACGATGTGGTCATAAAAACAAGACACGTCGAAACCCTCATAGATGACTTGAGGCTTACATTCGATAACCTCCAGACATACGACATCAAGTTGAATCCGGAAAAATGCGTTTTCGGCGTCCCCTCGGGGAAACTGCTGGGCTTCATTGTTTCCAATAGAGGAATTGAAGCGAATCCGGCAAAAATCCGAGCTCTGTCGCAGTTGGCTATACCAACAGACCTCAAGCACATCCAGAAACTAGCTGGATGCGTGGCCGCTTTGAGCCGCTTTATCTCCAGGTTAGGAAAAAAGGCATTACCTCTTTACCGCCTCCTTCGGCGCACCGAACACTTTGTGTGGACGGATGCATCCGCGGATGGACTCGATGAAATAAAAACCTTACTGACCAGTAATCCAGTCCTAACAGCGCCAAATATCGGCGAGCCTATGCTACTGTACATAGCTGCAACACATCAAGTGGTAAGCGCAGTGCTCGTCGTCGAACGAGAGGTTGACGGATACAAATTCCCGCTCCAAAAGCGGTTTATTACGTATCCACGGTCCTCACCCCATGCAAATCCCGATACCCACACTATCAAAAAATAGCATATGCGGTCTTCATGGCATCCCGGAAGCTGCGACACTACTTTCAAGAGTGTTCGATTACGGTGGCCTCCGAAGTACCACTCAATGACATAATAAATAACCGCGACACCACGGGCCAGATTGCTAAATGGGCTATCGAGCTCCTTCCATTCGACATAATATACAAACCACGGCGGGCCATCAAGTCGCAAGTACTGGCTGACTTTGTCGCCGAATGGACAGAAGCCGAACTCCCTAAAGAGTACGACGCGTACTCTAGCTGGATCATGCACTTCGACGGCTCCAAAATGCTGGCCGGACTGGGAGCAGGTGTAGTCCTGACATCTCCCACCGAAGACACGGTCCAGTACGTCCTCCAAATATTATACACAGACTCCAACAATGCGGCCGAATATGAGGTTCTGTTGCACGATCTTTGGATGGCAGTCTCTATGGGCATTCAACGCTTGGAAGTGCGCGGGGATTCAAACCTTGCAATATCACAAATAAACGGAGACTTCGATGCCAAGGATCCGAAAATGGTGGCCTACCGTAACTCCGTCCTCAAAATGTCAGCTCGGTTCGAGGGGCTCGAATTCCACCATGTGGCTCGAGAAAACAATCAAGCGGCGGACATCCTCGCCCGCATCGGTGCTAAACGCGACCCTGTCCCACCTAATATATTCCTGGAAAGGCTATTCAAGCCCTCCATAGTATGGGAAGGGGAGTCCGGCAATACTAGCATGGATCCAAATACACCCCCAGATTCCGAACTATCAGGCATAATCGGAGGTTCTACCACCGAAATAACATCCTCGGCCCACGAAATCATGGCTGTCATCGCCCCGTGGACTGAGCCTTCCTTGGCCTACCTAAATAGGCAGGAGCTCCCCGAAGACCAAAATGAAGCACGCTGCATCGTACGGCGTTCCAAAGCTTACAAAGTCCATGAAGGGGAACTCTATAAGAAAAGTGCGACCGGAGTGCTCCAAAGGTGCATCTCCGAAGAGGAAGGGCGACAGCTCTTGGCTGAAATCCATTCCGAACTGGGCGGACACCATGCCGCGGCTCGAGCACTAGCCAGCAAGGCCTTCCGTACAGGCTTCTATTAGCCGACGGCCCGAGCAGACGCACAGGACCTTGTCCAACACTGCATCGGTTGTCAGCTCTTTGCTAATCAGAGTCATATGCCCCCTACCGCTCTCCAAACGATCCCCATAACTTGGCCCTTCACGGTCTGGGGGCTGGATATGGTCGGACTTCTTGAAGGGGGAAGCCATAAGAAAAAATACTTACTGGTCATGGTTGACAAGTTCACCAAATGGATAGAAGCCAAACCAGTCAAAACGGCCGAATCCGGACCAGTAATAGACTTCATATCCGGGGTCGTATACCGATACGGTGTCCCCCACAGCATCATCACTGATAATGGCTCAAATTTCACAACCGATGAAGTGAAAACTTGGTGCGGCAAAATGGGCATCAAGCTTGATTACGCTTCCGTCTACCACCCCCACACAAACGGCCAGGTAGAGCGGGCAAATGGTCTCATCATGAGCGGCATCAAACCCATACTAGTGCGATCCTTGACAGAGTCGGATACGCACTGGGTCGAAGAGCTCGACTCCGTACTCTAGGGGCTGCAGACCACGCTGAATCGCACCACCGGATATACACCATTTTTTATGGTATACGGCGCGGAAGTAGTATTACCCCGCGACATAATACATGAGTCACCACGCGTACGCATGTACGAAGAGAAGGAAGCCGAGTTAGATCAGCAGGATAACTTGGATGCCCTGGAGGAGGAGCGCGACGTCGCAAAAGCCCGCTCCGTATTCTATCAGCAGCAGGCTCGACGATATCAAAGCAGAGAAGTGCCGGCCAAAACTTACAATGTTGGCGAGCTCGTTCTACGCCTACCGGAGAAGAAGAAGGACAAGGTCAAACCCAAGTGGGAAGGTCCCTTTGTCATTGACAAAGTTCTCACCGGAGGAGCGTACCGCTTATGTAATGCATCCGATAACAGACTCGAGCCGAACCCATGGAACGCGGCCAGACTCCGGAGATTCTACGCCTAACGCCAAACTTAGTGTTCGTCTCCTTACCCCTCCTTTTTAATTATGCTCCACCCATTTTCCTTTCTCGACCTTTTTCCTCTTCACACAAAGTATTGAATACAATGCGGACTCCCGGATCACTCCGGCCGCACTATGTGTGTAAGCAATACTTGGGGGCTTCCTATACGGAAGCTAAAAATAATTACTCAAATGGCTTTTTGCCCATCACATATGCGTTTCTTTTTTCATATGTGCCTTTTCTTCACCATTATATGCATCGACATGACTTAAGATGTGGCCAAGCTGGGTTGCTTGGCTCTTGTGTTTATGCCCTATGCTCCCGTTAATTCGGCTAGGGCATAAGGGGAGCACCTCTGTGATTGTTACTGCCGGTTCAGCCGGATGTGTACCTCAGACTGGATGAAGCCGAAAGCTAGTTTCCTTAAGAGAATATTCGGTCAGTGAACAAAAGATGTATTGTTTATTACAACATAAATCCCAAGAAGTCTTGTATCCGGCGCCATCGTTCGCAGTCCGGACATGTGCATTGTCGCATGCGTACCCAGGGAAAGGAACCCCTAACGGAACTATTCTCCCTGGAAGATGTTTCTTACTATCCATGTAATATAACATAACTAGTTGGGTACTTGTCTGTTCAAGCACTTATGACCCTTACGCCTTGTTTCCATGCATACTGGTTTTGTATAAACTGAGTGGGTATTCGGACACACCCCGGATTATAGGATCCGGGGGCTGAAGCGAAAAGGTCCGCCATGACAAATGTTTTTAATCCGGCTAGGGACTAATTATGTCCATTGAATTACATAGTCACTTGGACTGACTATATTCCTCCTTTATACCATCCAACAGGCTGTCTAGCTTACAACCCTGTTGAGAATACTTAGCGGCTAATGCTACCTAGTCATATACCAGACTCATGGGAATTTCTTGCCCATCGGGCCCCGCCGGTCCTACTTCGGCCATATGGTTCAGGTCCAGCTTGGTGTAGCGCGTCTTCACCATAGCCCAGGCTTCTCTTGCACCTTGTCGGCAAGCTGACATCTTCCACAGTCGAAAGCGCCGTCGTGCTCCTTGAAGCATATCCACAAACCCCCATGCCATTCGGCAGTAAGCTTGATGGCCACAAGGCCTGAGAAACACCCTGCATCACTTGCCAAGCTCGCTCGTGCAGTTGCGAGAGGTCTTCTAGTAAATCACTTGTAGATGAGGGCATCTCCTCCTCAGAGCGACCCGTTAACATTCCTGCAAGCAAAATTCTTTCAATATACTTCCTCGCCGAACTATCATACAGTTCGTCTAGGCACTCACCATAAATGTCGTGTCGAAGCCTTTTGTTCTCCTTCACGGAGTCCGCCAGCTGGGCGTGGACGTCTTTTAATTCTACGTCCAGCCGGACATTGGCATCTTGAAGATTGTTCTTCTCCTGCCTAACTTGCGTAAGAATGCACTCGCCAGCCTTTAGCTGCCTTTTGAGATGCGAGTCGTCATCTCTTACGCCCTCCGGATTCAGCCCGGGATTGCCTGCAAAATTCTCTGTTAGACTTGTTATACCAATCATTTACTAACTGGTGCATCTTCGTACAATTGAGACAAATGTTACCAGATGAGGCCTTCTGGGATTCCTCCAACTTGGCAATCGTGTCCCTCAGCTGGGCCTTGCATTCCTCTAGCTTCCGAGCCAACTGTTCATTCTTATCTACAAGGACATGTGCATAAATTGATCCTTCAAACAGTTGTTCCAACCATTTCAAGTCTCAGGGGCTACTACTATACATGCTTATCAAAATTTCTTACCCGTATATCTTTGGTATACTGGTCCATCACTCGGGCAAGCCCGCCTTGAGAAGCTCAGATGTATGCGTCTCCCGAATTGAAGGCATTAAATGCCTCTTCGGAAAAGATGTTGTTCCGAAGCACGGCCCGTCAGCGCCGATGATTCATGGCGCTCTCTACTTCAGAGTTCGTGGCCGAGAGCATATCCGCGTCCTCTGTCGGAGAACTATGCGGCATCGGCCCCGTGTCCGCCTCCGCTCTCGAAGCCGGTTCTGGAATCTGGCTGGTGGAGGCGTAATTGGCGGGATCCCCGGATATAGTCTGGCTACTCCTCTTCCTGCCAGGACGCGAAGGGCGCTGTTATACTTCAAATACTATAATCGCAGGACAGGTTTTTGCCTTACCTCTACAGCGGCGTGTCGACCCTTACCGCCTTCCTCTTGAGCCTGCCCAATCTAGACGCCCGTGGTCGACGAGTCCCTAGGGGCTCGGCCCCGCGCTCTGATCATCGTCCCTGCAACAAACACGACAATTCAAGGGTAAGGCATGACATCTGAAGGGATTCCTCTTTGGAGGATAGGGTTTTCCAGTTTGGCTTACACGCGATGTAGGTAGCAGTCCGGGGTAGTCGGCAATAATGGCCACTGAGGCGCCATCACAACTCGCTTGATAAAATATCCCGTTGACAAGCTCCACGGTAATATCCGGATCTTCTTCGAGTCCTGGATCTAGGGCCCTTCCGGGGTCCTCTGGCTGCAGGGAGGGGCTGGAGATTCCTTCTATGGCCCTCCTCAGTTCCTGCTCGGAAATATAGAAGCAGATAATCTTAGCAAAGAACGCCACGATAAGTGAAGCAGGGAAAGGAATAACGACTTACCCAGCTTGGGGGGTTGTACATGGAGAATCCATCCCGCGGTTTAATGTGAAGGAATTCTTCCTCTTCTCCTTTGTATAAATCGGACAATATCCTTGCCAGAGCAGCGACGGAGTCCGGACCCTTACGGCCACAGCGGGTGGCATCATCTTCCCTGTTGAAGTGCCACATGGGTTTCCCCCGATATTGAAGCGGTTGCACCCCCCGTATTATGCATATTGCCATAACCTCGACTATCGTCAGTCCGGACTTGGCCAGTAACTTTATCCTGCTCATCAGGAAGTGTATTTCCCTAGTATCCTCCTCTTGAGGGCCTCGGGGGCGCCAGCTTAGACGTGCCCTCGGTGGGGCGTCACTGAACTCGGGGAGACCTGTCCGGACTGGATCCGAAAGGGGAATGTCATCAATGTAAAACCACTCCGAAGGCCAGTTCTCTGGTGCCTTCTTAGGAGTGCCGGATAGGTATCCGGTCTCGGCAATGCGCACTTTGGCCCCGCCCACTTGACATAGGGATTCTCCCTAGTGGCGGGGACAAGGCAGAACAGCTTCTTCCATAACCCGAAGTGAGGCTCGCAGCCTAAAAATAGCTCGCAAAGAGCAACGTACCCTGCTATGTGTAGTACAGAGGCAGGGGTGAGGTTGTGCAACTGGAGACCGTAGAACTCCAGGAGCCCGCGAAGAAATGGGTGGATGGGAAACTCGACGCCCCTTAGCACATGCGGGATGAGGCATATTCGCTCCTTTGGAGATGGATTAGGAGATCCCTCCGCTTGTTCCCCTTCGTTATAAGTGGCTATTCCGGCTCGGACGGGGACCATGAACACCGGTGGGAGAAACCCTTGGGTTTGTAACTCTATCAAACGGCTATGAGGAACTGAACACTCTTCCCAATCCCCCGGCTTGGAGCGAGGAGAGCAAGCAGAAGAGCTGCGACGACCGGCCATGTGGGAATGGTTTTTTCTGGAGCGCTCTGTTGGATGCTTGCTCGAGGGGGGAGAGTGAGGTTTGGATCTGAGAATCTCCGTCTCTTCAAATAGATGGTCAGCCCGAAGGATTGAGGGTGGCGAATGCAAAAATGCCCCGGCTCCTCGCATTCACTCGACACGTGGAGATGGTCACTATTGAGGCACTGAAGCCGAGGAGTACAACATTGATGGGAAGCCGGACACTATTCATCATAACAGGTACTTTGGAGTATTCGGAGATGGAACTCGCCCTGCAATGCCGAAGACAAGACTGCGCACCGGACTCATTGTCATTGAAGCCTGGTTCAGGGGCTACTGAGGGAGTCCTGGATTAGGGGGTATCTGGACAGCCAGACTATACACATCGTTCGGACTATTGAAGTATGAAGATACAAGACTCAAGACTCCATTCCGTGTCCAGATGGGACTCTCCTTGGCGTGGAAGGCAAGCTTGGCGATCCGGATATTATATTTCCTTCCTTGTAACCGACTCCATGTAAACCCTAGCCCTCTCCGGTACCTATATAAACCGGAGAGGTTGGTCCTTAGAAGGCCGATCACAATTACAATCATACCATCATAGGCTAGCTTCTAGGGTTTAGCCTCTACGATCTCGTGGTAGATCTACTCTTGTACTACCCATATCTTCAATATCAATCAAGCAGGAAGTAGGGTTTTACCTCCATCGAGAGGGCCCGAACCTGGGTAAACATTGTGTCCTTCGCTTCCTGTTACCATCAGCCTAAGACGCACAGATCGGGACCCCCTACCCGAGATCCGCCGGTTTTGACACCGACAGTGGGCATATATTTTGTAGAAAGAATTAAACTCTCTTGCTTCACTTATATCTACTTAGAGAGATGACATGAATTGGTCATTCACATGGTTAGTCATAAAATTCTACATAAACTTGTAGATCGTTGAATATGATATGTTTGATTCCTTGCAATAGTTTTGCGATATAAAGGTGGTGATATTAGAGTCATGCTAGTGGGTGACTGTGGATTAGTAGAAATACTTGTGTTAAGGTTTGTGATTCTCGTAGCATGTATGTATGGTGAACCGTTATGTGATAAAGTTGGAGCATGAGATATTTATTGATTGTCTTCCTTATGAGTGGCAGTCGGGGACGAGAGATAGTCTTTTCCTACCAATCTATCCCCCTAGGAGCATGCGCGTAATACTTTGTTTCGATGACTAATAGATTTTTGCAATAAGTATGTGAGTTCTTTATGACTAATGTTGAGTCCATGGATTATACGCACTCTCGCCCTTCCATCATTGCTAGCCTCTTCGGTACCATGCATTGCCCTTTCTCACCTTGAGAGTTGGTGCAAACTTCGCCGGTGCATCCAAACCCCGTGATACGTTACGCTCTATCACACATAAGCCTCCTTATATCTTCCTCAAAACAGCCACCATACCTACCTATCATGGCATTTCGATAGCCATTTCGAGATATATTGTCATGCAACTTCCATCATCATCATATACATGACTTGAGCATTCATAGTCATATTGCCTTGGATGATCATAAGGTAGCTAGCATGATGTTTTCGTGGCTTGTCCGTTTTTTGATATCTTTGCTATGCTATATCATTGCACATCCCGGTACACCGCCGGAGGCATTCATATAGAGTCATATCTTTGTTCTAGTATCGAGTTGTAAGTAAATAAAAGTGTGATGATCATCATTATTAGAGCATTGCCCCAGTGAGGAAAGGATGATGGAGACTATGATTCCCCCACAAGTCGGGATGAGAACCCGGACTTAATGAAAAAAAAGAGGCCAAAGAAGCCTAAATAAAAAAGGGGGCCAAAGAAGCCCACCAAAAAAAGAGAAAAAAAGAAAAAAGAAAAAATGAGAGAAAAAGAGAGAAGGGGCAATGTTACTATCCTTTTACCACACTTGTGCTTCAAAGTAGCACCATGTTCTTCATATAGAGTCTCTCTTGAGTTATCACTTTCATATACTAGTGGGAATTTTCATTATAGAACTTGGATTGTATATTCCGATGATGGGCTTCCTCAAATGCCCGAGGTCTTCATGAGCAAGAAAGTTGGATGCACACCCACTTAGTTTCCAGTTTGAGCTTTCATACACTTATAGCTCTTAGTGCATCCGTTGCATGGCAATCCCTGCTCCTGCATTGACATCAATTGATGGGCATCTCCATAGCCCGTTGATTAGCCGCGTCGATGTGAGACTTTCTCCTTTTTTGTCTTCTCCACATAACCCCCACCATCATATTATGTTCCACCTATAGTGCTATATCCATGGCTCACGCTCATGTATTGCGTGAAAGTTGAAAAGGTTTGAGAACATCAAAAGTATGAAACAATTGCTTGGCTTGTCATCGGGGTTGTGCATGATTTGAATATTTTGTGTGATGAAGATGGAGCATAGCCAGACTATATGATTTTGTAGGGATAACTTTCTTTGGCCATGTTGTTTTGAAAAGACATGATTGCTTTATTAGTACGCTCGAAGTATTATTGTTTTTATGTCAAATGATAGACTATTGCCTTGAATCACTCGTGTCTTAATATTCATGCCATGATTAGATTACATGATCAAGATTATGCTAGGTAGCATTCCACTTCAAAAATTATCTTTTTTATCATTTACCTACTCGAGGACGAGCAGGAATTAAGCTTGGGGTTGCTGATACGTCTCCGTCGTATCTATAATTTTTTATTGTTCCATGCCAATATTATTCAACTTTCATATACTTTTGGCAACTTCTATACTACTTTTGGGACTAACATATTGATCCATTGCCCAGTGCCAGTTCCTGTTTGTTGCATGTTTTATGATTCGCAGAAACCCCATATCAAACGGAGTCCAAATGGGATAAAAACGGACGGACAATATTTTTGATTTTTTGGAAGAAAAATCAACGCGAGACGGTGCCTAAGGGGGCCACAAGGCAGGGGGACGCGCCCCGGGGGGCAGGCGCACCCCTGACCATCGTGGGCACCCCGTAAGGCGGTTGACACTCTTCTTTTGCCGCAAGAAAGCTAATTTTCGAAGAAAAATCTTGGCGAAGGTTTCAAAACAATCGGAGTTACGGTTCTCCGGATATATAAGAAACGGTGAAAGGGCAGAATCTGAGAACGCAGAAACACAGAGAGAGACAGAGAGACAGATCCAACCTCGGAGGGGCTCTCGCCCCTCCCACGCCATGGGAGCTAAGGACCAAAGGGGAAACCCTTCTCCCATCTAGGGAGAAGGTCAAGGAAGAAGAAGAAGAAGGGGGGCTCTCTCCCCCTTGCTTCTGGTGGCACCGGAACGCCGCCGGGGGCCATCATCATCACCGCGATCTACACCAACACCTCCGCCATCTTCACTAACATCTCCATCACCTTCCCCCATCTATATTAAGCGGTCCACTCTCCCGCAACCCGCTGTACCCCCTACTTGAACATGGTGCTTTATGCTTCATATTATTATCCAATGATGTGTTGCCATCCTATGATGTCTGAGTAGATTTTCGTTGTCCTATCGGTGATTGATGAATTGCTATGATTGGTTTAATTTGCTTGTGGTTATGTTGCTGTCCTATTGTGCCCTCCGTGTCGCGCAAGCGTGAGGGATTCCTGCTGTAGGGTGTTGCAATATGTTCATGATTCGCTTATAGTGGGTTGCTTGAGTGACAGAAGCATAAACCCGTGTAAGGGGGTTGTGGCGTATGGGATAAAGGGGACTTGATGCTTTAATGCTATGGTTGGGTTTTACCTTAATGATCTTTAGTAGTTGCGGATGCTTGCTAGAGTTCCAATCATAAGTGCATATGATCCAAGAAGAGAAAGTATGTTAGCTTATGCCTCTCCCACATAAAACTTGCTATCGGTCTAATAAAGTAGTCAATTGCTTAGGGACAATTTCACAACTCCTACCACCACTTTTCCACACTCGCTATTTTTACTTTATTGCTTATTTATCTAAATAGCCCCTAGCTTTTATTTACGTGCTCTTTATATTCTTGCAAACCTATCCAACAACACCTACAAAGTACTTCTAGTTTCATACTTGTTTTAGGTAAAGCGAACATTAAGCGTGCGTAGAGTTGTATCGGTGGTCGATAGAACTTGAGGGAATATTCGTTCTACCATTAGCTCCTTGTTGGGTTCGACACTCTTACTTATCGAAAGAGGCTACAATTGATCCCCTATACTTGTGGGTTATCAATGCTCTCCCCCTCTCGTTGCTATGCATCTCCTAGATAGATCTTGCATGAGCGTAGGAAAGTTGTTGAAATTGCATGCTACATTCCCCAACAATGGCATCCGAGCCAGGTCTATGCGTAGATGATATGCATGAGTAGAACACAAAGAGTTGTGGGCGGTGATTGTCATACTGCTTACCACTAATGTCTTATTTTGATTCAGCGGTATTGTTGATTGAAGCGGCCTGGACCAACCTTACATGACCACGTTCATGAGACCGGTTCCACCGACAGACATGCAACTAGTTTTGCATAAAGGTGGCTGGCGGGTGTTTGTTTCTCCTACTTTAGTTGAATCAAATTTGACTACGGCCGGTCCTTGTTCAAGGTTAAAACAGCAAACTTGATAAATCACCGTTGTGGTTTTGTGCCGTAGGTAAGAATGGTTCTTGCTAGAAGCCCGTAGCAACCACGTAAAACTTGCAACAACAAAGTAGAGGATGTCTAACTTGTTTTTGCAGGGCATGTTGTGATGTGATATGGTCAAGACATGATGAGATATACGTTGTTGTATGAGATGATCATGTTTTGCAAAAGTTGTCGGCAACTGGTAGGAGCCTTATGGTTGGCGCTTTATTGTATGAAATGCAAATGCCATGTAATTGTTTTACTTTGTCACTAAGCGGTAGCGATAGTTGTAGAAGCAATAGTTGGCGAGACGACCACGACGCTACGATGGCGATAAGGTGTCGAGCCGGTGACGATGGAGATCATGACGATGCTTTGGAGATGGAGATCAAAAGCACAAAATGATGATGGCCATATCATGTCACATATTTTGATTGCATGTGATGTTTATCTTTTATGCATCTTATTTTGCTTAGTACAACGACAGCATTATAAGATGATCCCTTAACTAAAATTTCAAGGTATAAGTGTTCTCCCTGAGTATGCACCGTTGCGGAAGTTCTTCGTGTTGAGACAGCACGTGATGAACGGGTGTGATAGGCTCTACGTTCACATACAATGGGTGCAAGACAGTTTTGCACATGTGGAATACTTGGGTTAAACTTGACGAGCCTAGCATGTACAGACATGGCCTCGGAACACTAGAGACCGAAAGGTCGAACGTGAATCATATAATAGATATGATCAACATAGAGATGTTCATCATTGATGACTACCCCATCTCACATGATGATCGGACATGGGTTAGTTGATTTGGATCATGTATCACTTAGATGACTTGAGGGATGTCTATTTAAGTGGGAGTTCATTAGTAATTTTATTAATTGAACTTAATTTATCATGGACTTAGTCCTGATAGTATTTGCAAATTATGTTGTAGATCAATAGCTCGCGTTGTAGCTCCCCTATGTTTTTTTTGATATGTTCCTAGAGAAAACTAAGTTGAAAGATGGTAGTTGTCGTGGTTCTAAGTCTGACAGTAGAATGGGGGTAGGTATGGAGAGGCAAGATCCTAGCTATGGAGTAGTTGTATACGCAAGGGATTTACGAGTTCAGGCCCTTCTCGGAGGAAGTAACAGCCCTACGTCTCGGAGCCCGGAGGCGGTCGACTAGATTATGTGCGTATGAGTTACAGGGGTGCGAACCCTTTACACTGAGGAGGGGGTGGCTTATATAGTGTCTGCCCGACCCCTCTGACCCTCAGTTATGCAGGGTTTAAAGTACATAAAGGGTTGGCGTTACTGGTAACGCCCTACATAAAGTGTCATCATGGTAATAAAGACTACTTAATTACAAACCGTTTGGATACAAAGTGACTCTTAATCTCCTAGTGGTCGAGTGAGTCTTCGTGGTCTAATGCCTTCGAGTCTGTCGAGTGGAATCCCTCTTGGTCGACTGGAACGTTGTTTCTTATGAAGATGTCCTTGGGGAGGGTCCTCTGGACGGGCCTATGACCCTACCCTAGGTACATGACTTCATCATTAGTCCCCGAATGGATCGAGGTTTGAATGAGGAAGGAGTTGATAATCTTTCCGACCTGTTTTTGTGTTTTGTGTGTGTCTCATCCTGGATCAATGAACTTTTCTTCTTTTTTTATGATGGCATCAACTTTTCTTTCAGTCGCCTTGATCCATTCTTTTCTTCTGTCGAGTGAACTTTTGAACTAGGTGAACTTCCGAGTGACGGATCGTAGGAAATCTGCCATTTGACAAGTTGATCTGCTGTTAGCGGATTTTGCGGGATCCGAATTTTGGGAAGCGCGCGAAGCGGGGTGGACCACGGTACTCGGATGGGATAAGGCGTAGACGCCTCAATTTCTGCGCCGCCTTTTTCGCCACGTATCACGTGCGCGCGACTGTTTTGGGATTTGACAGGTCCGCCCGGGCCTACTTGTCAGCCACTCGGAAGCGTCCCTATATAAGGTGTCGGGCGAGGGTTTTTGAAGAGTGCCTCTCCATTCCCCCTTTCAGCCTTCTTCACCTCCGCCTGCTGCGCCCGCTTTTGCCTCCGCCCATCCACTCCTCGCGCTCTTCGCCGGCGACGATGGTGAAGGAGAAGACGGCGGCCTTGGGGCGAGCGAAGAAGGCGATGGCGACGGCGAAAGTGAAGGGAAGAGCAACCAGTCGGGGTGGATCTTCGTCGAGGTCTCGCCTGCCGCAAGGTTGGGTCCAAGGGGATTGGATCTGCTCGAGCATCACCCAGGCGAACCTCAATGACCTGGCCAATGAGGGACTGATCTCTCACGGGTCAGCAAGGCTTCCGGGGACCGAGTGGCAACCGCAGCCACTGGAGGGTGAGTGCGTTCTCCTAGCCACTCATGTAGATCGTGGATTCTCCCTGCCACCGAGTCTTTTCTTCCGAGGGTTTCTGAACTTTTTTGGGGCGCAACTCCACCATTTCGCTCCCGATTCCATTGTCTACCTTGCCGCCTTTGTGTCTCTGTGCGAAAACTTCCTGGGTTGTAGACCGCATTGGGGTCTCTTTAAGCACATATTCACTTGTCACTCTCAGACGGTGAAAAAGGCGAGTCCGGATGACGATAGGACTAAAGTAATCCAGATGTGCGGGGGTCTTGGGATCCAAGTGAGGAGTAAGAGTGCTTTTCCAGCCATGACCCTTCCCAAGTCGGTTAGAGGGTGGCAGTCGACCTGGTTCTACTGCCAAGACGAGTCGATGCCGGGGCAGTCGACTGGTCTCCCTCCATTCTCCATGGACCGAGTGAACAATCCGTATTCTCTGAAGGTGCTCCCGGAGGGGAAAGCTCAGGTAAAAATGTTGATGGAGCGTGTAGTTCAACTCATTCGGGAGGGAGTGACTTGTATGGACCTTCTGGAGGTTTTCCTTCGACGGCGTATTCAACCGCTCCAATACCGAGGCCATCTGATGTGGTTGTACTGCGGCACCGAAGATACCACTCGGGTCCATCCAGAGGCGGTCAATGATGCCACACTGGAGAGGTGGATGGCTGCCATCACAGGGAATAAAGATAACCCTCAAGGGGCTAGGAGGATCCCACCACTCGACCATTCCTACACACCGGACACGGTATGTCCACTTATCTCCGGTTGTGATCTTGCTTTATTCATTCTGCTTTACTGCAAATTGGTCGATTGACCTTTGTCTTGTTTTGTTGTCCGTCAGGCCACCACTGAGTTGTACTCGATGCCCAATGGAGTGCAAGCAGCGACTGAGGAGGAAGAAGGAAGTGGAGGCGAAAGCCCGGAGGAGTGGGACTCGGATGCTGATGACGACGATGAAGACGATGACTCTGATGAGGAGGAAGAGGAGGAGGAGGAGGAAGTTGCACCTCCTCGTTCGGAAAGACGCTCGAAGCTTGTCCATGACCCTGCAGCCGAGCGTGGTAAGGGGGTTGCGCCCGTCGCGCAGTCGACCAAGCGTCCTCGGACGACTTCTCCGGCGCCGACTGAAAAAGCTCCGAAGCAATCTCGAGTGGCTCCGTCGAAGCCGACGAAGGTCTTGCCGAAGATGAAGATGGTGATCCCCACTATCTTAGGGTAATAGTGTAACTTGAGTTTCCTCGTTTCACATGAATTTATTCTTGGCTGATTCGTGAGCTGACCGACTGACTTCTGGAGCTGCAGTGCTGCTACTTCTGATACCTCGTCCAGGGCTGAAGATCACGAGATGGAAGATGCTGTTACTTCAAAACCTGGTATGACTTTTGTAGTTCTGTCTTCAACCGGTTGGCTCTTTGTCTTTAATTTTGACTCTTTTCTGCAGCTCCATCTAACGTCGTTATTGACCTTCCCGACGACGATGGCGAGGAACATTGAGGCAGAGGAGGAACAGGAAGGCGTCTGCTGGCAAGGAGACTCAAGACGTGCCAGCACCCGAGACGTTGGTCGTACAAGGGGACAACGTCACTCGGCCTACCGTATCTTTTGCAGTGCCACTAACGAGTGCTCGCCCTCCGTCGTCGAGTGCTGCTCAGCCTTCACTTTTCTCGACCCACCACGTCCCAGAAGACCAAGCCAGTGCTGCTAAAGAAGCAATACGCCAAGCAGGGATCATGATGGAGCAAGTGAAGGCAATCCGAGACGCCAGTCAGGCGGCTTATGACGCCAGTTTAGCTCTTCAGAGTAATGTTCAGGTCAGTCGATCACTGCCTGTTCTGTTAGGATATGATATCTTGAAATCCTTCTTTCTGAAAATTTCAGTATCTGTCGTACACCCACTGGGTGTGTTGATTGACTTTCCGGATTAGTGGGGGCACGCTGAGTGCACCCACTGGGTGTAGTCCCCAAGGCTATGGTCGACTGCTGGCAGTCGACCATAGTCTTTATGTCTTAAGCTTTTTCTTTATTTGATCCGGTCGAATGGGTTGATAAATCGGTGGGGGCACGCTGAGTGCACCCACTAGGTGTAGTCCTCGAGACTGTGGTCGAGTGCTGGCAGTCGACGACAGTCTGAAGATAACCTCTATCTTTTTTTTGCTACCTGTTGGTCGACTGATCGACTCTAACTGATAGAACTAGTGGGGGCACGCTGAGTGCACCCACTGGGTGTAGTCCCCGAGGCTATGGTCGAATGTTTATATTCGGCTGTAGTCTTAGAAATGATATGATTTTTCCTTAGTCACTCGGAAGTGAACTGTCTTTGGCATTTGTCGATTGGTTCTTCGCTGAAATCTTGCGAGCTTGCGGCTCGTTACACTGAGTTGGAGAAGAAGCAAATCCAGCTCGAGCTTGATCTGAAACTGGTGCAGGAGAACTTCATGAAGTCGAAGAAGGAAGCAAAAGGTATGTTTGGTGAGAACTTCGACGACTGCTTTTTGCCTCTCGTCCGTTTCATAGTCTAATCTTACTGTGACTTTGCAGACAAACTGAGGGATGCTCTGAAGAAGAAAGACCTTGACTTGGCTGAGATGCAGAAAGCGGCTTTAGAGAAGACCAAGCTCGCAGATGAGAAGCTAGCTTCAATCACCAAGCTTGAAGAGGAAAATATCAATCTGAAAGCTGCTCTTGATGCGGCCAACAAGGAGGTCAGTCGATTGAAAAGTGACAAGATTGCCTTGAGTGACAAGGCCAGTGAGTTGGTGGGAAAGAAGAATGATCTGGAGGCTTATCTGGGAGGACTCGCCAAAGAGCTATTCCTCATGCTTGAAGGTAATCTTTTGTATCAGATAGGCATTTTAACTATGATCTCTCCATCCAACTGTTGTCTTGACTCTGGGGTTGTGCTCACAGAGTTCTGCCAGAACTTTGAAGAGGAGACTGATCGACTGGAAATAAACCTGGATCCCATCAACTCTCCTGTGAAAGATGAAGTCACCATAAATGTGTTCCAACTCGAATCTCGCATTGCTGCTGTCGTCGACTATCTTGCAAGGCTGAAGGTCGCAACTTCCCGCATCGACACAACACTCTAGCCGAGAGAGATGCTTCAGAACGACCTCGAGTCTCTGATGACTCAACTGAACGAGGTTCCAAGTCGAGTGCAAGAATGGAAGAAGTCTTCTGCCAGATGCGGCGCGGATGTTGCTCTATCTCTGGCCCGTGTTCACTGCAAGGAGGCGCGAGAGGACAAGCTGGCAGCCCTTAAGGTGGCTAATACCAAGAAGCATGATTTCCGATCTTTCATGGAGACCTTCATCGCCGCTGCCACTCGGATTGCAGACGGAATCGACCTGGATGAATTTGTTGCACCTTCCAGCCCTCCGCAGGAGGGATAAAAAACTTCTATGCTTGATACTTTAAATTTGCCTCGGTATGCCGAGTGATTTTTGTAACCGATAAACCTTAACGGGCTTAGCGCCTGAGCACTTTCGGTTCCGTTGGATGTTTATCTGAACTTGGATTCGACGTTGAATATGTTTGCATTTGGTTTGAGGTGTCTTTTGCAGGCTCGGGCGTAGCGCTTGTTGCAATCGACTTGTTCCTCAACACACTTAGGCGAGCACTGGGCTGCAGCTAAGCCTCCGAGTGGGAGATCTGCTCCCCACTCGGTAGGATTTTCAGAAACTTAGGCGAGCACTGGGCTGCAGCTAAGCCCCCGAGTGGGAGGTCTGCTCTCCACTCGGTAGGATTTTCAAAAACTTAGGCGATCACTGGGCTGTAGCTAAGC
>NC_057807.1:477465626-477483640 GCF_018294505.1 Triticum aestivum | reverse complement strand
GTAGGATTTTCAAAAACTTAGGCGAGCACTGGGCTGCAGCTAAGCCCCCGAGTGGGAGGTCTGCTCTCCACTCGGTAGGATTTTCAAAAACTTAGGCGAGCACTGGGCTGCAGCTAAGCCCCCGAGTGGGAGGTCTGCTCTCCACTCGGTAGGATTTTCAAAAACTTAGGCGAGCACGGGGCTGCAGCTAAGCCCCCGAGTGGGAGGTCTGCTCTCCACTCGATAGGATTTTCAAGGCGTACCTCTGGAGAAGGAGGTAACAGTCGACCTGTACCTCGTCCTCCTTGCAGAGCGCACGTTGTATTTGTGGCGTAGCTCGGAATGAGAGGGTAGCAGTCGACCTGCACCTCGTCCTCCTTGCAGAGCGCATGTTGTATTTGCGGCGTAGCTCGGAAGGGAAGGGTAGCAATCGACCTGCACCTCATCCTCCTTGCGTAGCGCATGTTGTATTTGAACTTAGGCGAGCGCAATGCTGCAGCTAAGCCTCCGAGTGGAAGGCTGGCTTACCACTCGGTAGGATTTTGTTTAACTTAGGCGAGTACTTGGACTGCAGCTAAGCCTCCGAGTGGAAGGCTGGCTTACCACTCGGTAGGATTTTGTTTAACTTAGGCGAGTACTTGGACTGCAGCTAAGCCTCCGAGTGGAAGGCTGGCTTACCACTCGGTAGGATTTTGTTTAACTTAGGCGAGTACTTGGACTGCAGCTAAGCCTCCGAGTGGAAGGCTGGCTTACCACTCGGTAGGATTTTGTTTAACTTAGGCGAAACGGATTCGCAGCTAAGCCCCCGAGTGGGAGGCTGGCTCACCACTCGATAAGGATTTTTTTTACAGACTTAGGCGAATCGGATTTGCAGCCAAGCCATCCACTGGGGGATTGCTTTATGTGGACAAAAGTAATGACAATCACTGGAAAATTATAAAGCTCTTGTCTTTGATAAATAAACTACAAAAGTACTTTTATTACAATCCATCCGAGTGAATACTTAAGTATAAAAGGGGCGGAGAAGCTCCGCGTTCCAAGCTCGGGGCTCGTCGATCTGATGCTCGACATTGTAAATACGGTATGCTCCATTGTGGAGAACCTTGGTGACGATGAAGGGGCCTTCCCAAGAAGGAGCAAGCTTGTGTGGTTTCTGCTGATCCACTCGGAGAACCAGATCTCCTTCCTGGAAGGCTCGACTCCTTACGTTTTTGGCGTGGAAGCGACGCAAGTCCTGTTGGTAAATGGTCGATCGGATCAAAGCCATCTCCCTTTCTTCCTCCAGAAGGTCAACTGTGTCCTGCCGGGCTTGTTCTGCTTCAGACTCGGTGTAAAGTTCGACTCGGGGAGCGTTGTGAAGCAGGTCGCTTGGCAAGACCGCTTCAGCTCCGTAGACCAAGAAGAACGGAGTTCTCCCAGTCGACCAGTTAGGCGTGGTCCTTAACCCCCAAAGCACAGACAGAAGCTCGTCGACCCATGCACCAGCCGCATGCTTGAGATCACGCATCAAACGGGGTTTCAACCCTTTGAGAATCAAGCCGTTGGCTCATTCTGCCTGTCCATTCGACTGAGGATGGGCGATTGAAGCATAGTCGACTCGTGTGCCTTGAGATGTGCAGAAAGCTCTGAATTCTTCGGAATCGAAGTTCGACCCGTTGTCAGTGATGATGCTGTGTGGGACTCCATATCTGAATATCAATTCTCTGATGAAGCTGACAGCAGTACCGGCATCAAGGTTCTTGATGGGTTTAGCCTCAATCCACTTGGTGAACTTGTCGACTGCTACCAGCACATGGGTGAAACCGCTTCTGCCTGTTCTCAAAGGGCCAACCATATCCAACCCCCATACTGCGAAGGGCCAGACGAGTGGTATGGTCTTTAAAGCTAAGGCGGGCTTGTGTGACATATTGGAGTAAAATTGACATCCCTCACACTTGTCGACTATCTCCTTTGCCATTTCATTCGCTCTTGGCCAGTAAAATCCGGATCGGTATGCTTTGGCCACGATGGTCCGGGAGGACGCATGATGGCCACAGGTCCCCGAGTGGATGTCGTCAAGGATTATTCGACCTTCTTCTGGCGTTATGCATTTCTGACCAACTCCAGTCACGCTTTCTCTGTACAGTTGTCCCCTTATCACGGTAAAGGCTTTAGATCGGCGTACGATCTGTCGAGCCTCTTCTTCGTCCTCTGGGAGCTCTTTCCTTAAGATATACGCGATATACGGTACTGTCCAATCAGGAGTGATCACCAATGCTTCCATGATCAGGTCGACCACCGCTGGAACTTCAACTTCAGTCGGATCTGTGATACTCTTAGGCTGCGGAGCTTCTTCGGTAAAAGGATCTTCTGTGATTGATTGAGTATGGATATGCTCCAAGAACACATCACTGGGAATGGCTTCTCTCTTGGAACCTATCTTCGCCAAATCATCAGCCGCTTGATTCTTCAGTCGGGGTATATGGTGGAGCTCTAACCCTTCGAATTTCTTTTCAAGCTTCCTCACTCCATTGCAGTATCCAGTCATGGCTGGGCTTCTAACGTCCCACTCCTTCATCACCTGATTGACCACCAAATCTGAGTCGCCATAAACCATAAGGCGACGGACGCCGAGTGAAATGGCCATGCGCAACCCATACAAAAGTGCTTCATATTCTGCTTCATTATTGGAGGAATCAAAGTGGATCTGGAGCACATATCTGAGCTTATCTCCTCGGGGGGAAACCAAAACCACCCCAGCACCGGAACCATTTAACATCTTAGAGCCATCAAAGAACATGGTCCAATGCTCCCAGTGAACTTGAGTCGGCTGTTGTTGTTCAATCCACTCGGCAAGGAAATCTGCTATCACCTGGGACTTAATGGCTTTCTTTGCCTCAAATTTGATATCAAGGGGAAGGAGTTCAATCGCCCATTAGCCACTCGACTAGTTGCATCTCTATTGTGCAGAATCTCTGACAGTGGTGCGTCGACTATAATGGAATGATCAGAGAAATAATGAGCAACCTTCTTCATGGTCATGTAGATCCCATATACAAGCTTCTGATAATGAAGATATCTTTGCTTCGATGGAGTCAAAACTTCAGAGAGATAATACACTGGGCGCTGAACTTTGAAGGCTTTCCCTTCTTCTTCCCGCTCGACCGTAAGTACTGTACTGACGACTTGTCCTGTGGCTGCAATGTAAAGCAACAGAGGCTCTTTGCTGATTGGAGCAGCAAGCACCGGCTGGGTGGAGAGCAGAGCTTTTAGCTCGGCAAACGCTGCATCAGCTTCTGGAGTCCACTCAAACTTGTCTGCCTTCTTCATCAGTCGGTAAAGAGGTAATGCCTTTTCACCGAGGCAAGAGATGAATCGACTTAACGCGGCCAAGCATCCAGTAAGCTTCTGGACATCATGCACACGCACAGGGCGTTACATTCGGAGTATGGTGCCAACTTTTTCTGGGTTAGCGTCGATTCCTCGTTCTAAAACGAGAAAACCGAGTAACTTTCCGCCAGGAACTCCGAATGTGCACTTTGATGGATTAAGCTTGATATCATACCTCCTGAGATTGGCAAATGTTTCAGCAAGGTCAGTCAACAGGTCAAAACCCTTTCGTGACTTGACCACGATATCATCCATGTACGCTTCCACATTCTGACTGATTTGAGTGAGTAAACACTTTTGAATCATCCTCATGAACGTGGCTCCGGCATTCTTGAGACCGAATGGCATGGTGACATAGCAGAAGCACCCGTATGGAGTGATGAAAGCTGTCTTGATCTCGTCGGGTCCATACAGACGGATCTGATGGTACCCGGAATAGGCGTCTAAAAAAGACAATCTCTCGCACCCCGCAGTCGAGTCGACAATTTGGTCGATGCGAGGGAGAGGAAAATGATCTTTCGGGCAGGCCCGATTGATATGTTTGAAATCGATGCACATGCGCAGCGACTTGTCCTTCTTGGGGACAATGACAACATTGGCGGGCCACTCGGAGTGGTATATCTCTCGGATAAACTCTGCTGCAAGGAGTCGAGCCACCTCCTCGCCAATGGCTTTTCTCTTCTGAACGGCGGACCGTCGAAGATGTTCTTTGACAGGTTTTGCTTATGAGTCGACTCTAAGGTGATGCTCAGCCAGCCCCCTGGGAACACCTGGCATGTCAGCAGGCTTCCATGCAAAGATGTCCCAGTTCTCATGGAGGAACTGGATGAGTGCTTCTTCCTATTTAGAGTCGAGTGTTGTGGAAATATGGGTCGGAGCTGCGCTGGGGTCAGTCGGGTGAATATGAACGTGCTTCGTCTCACCAGACGACTGGAACGCTGACTCTGTGGCGGGCTTCTTGGCCCGCAACAAATCACTCGGCTCTGCATTTTTCTTGTATCCTTCCAGATCTACCACTGTTATCTGGGCATCCGCAATCTTCGAGCCTTTCTGAAAACACTCTTCTGCCTTCTGCCGGTTGCCAGTGATAGTGATCACACCTTTGGGGCCAGGCATCTTTAATTTGAGGTACACATAACATGGTCGAGCCATGAACCGTGCATAAGCTGGTCTCCCCAAAATAGCGTGGTAAGCGCTCTGGAAATCCACGACTTCAAATGTCAACTTCTCTTTGCGAAAATGCTTCGAGTCGCCGAACACCACATCTAGAGCTATTTGGCCGAGTGACTCAGCCTTCTTTCCGGGAATGACTCCATGAAAACTCATGTTGCTGGAGCTGAGTCTGGACATCGGAATGCCCATTCCCTTTAGCGTCTCCGCATACAATATATTCAGCCCACTTCCACCATCCATCAGCACCTTCGTCAATCGAGTGCCTTCGACGACTGGGTTGACCACCAAAGCCTGCCTCCCAGGGGTGGCTATGTGAGTCGGGTGATCGGACTGATCGAACGTAATGGGAGTTTGAGACCATCTCAGATAGCTTGGTGTCGCCGGGCGACCATATTTACCTCACGGTTGATAAATTTTAATCGACTTTTGCTCTCCATATCAGCAAAAATCATCAGGGTGGAATTGACATGAGGATACCCTCCATCACTGTCCTCCTTGTCCTCAGCCTTGTCCGACTCCTTTTCTTTGTCCTTGGGCTGTTTCCCTTGAAACTGCTAGATTAAGAGCCGACACTGGCGAGTGGTATGTTTCGGGTAGATGAAGTTACCCTCTTCGTCTTTCTTCGTGTGGATGTGACACGGCAGATCCATCACGTCATTTCCTTCCTTATCCATCACCTTCTTGGGGTTCCAAGATCCTTTGGTCTTCCCTTTGAATTTACCCTGCGTCACGGCCAGAGCCTCTCCAGGAGCAGCCGGCTCGGCTTTCCGCTTCTGCTTCCGATTGGAGTTTCCTTTTTCTGACTGACTCGGCTTATACTTGCCACTCCGGAGTCTGTCCTCTTCTTCACCGTTAGCGTATTTGGTGGCAATCTCCATCATTCGACTCAGGGTCATATCCCCGGTTCGACTAAACTTCAGACTTAACTCTCTGTTCTTGACACCATCCTTGAAGGCACATACCGCTTGATGGTCAGACACATTTTCCATGGTATGATGCAAAGTGATCCATCTCTGGATGTAATCTCTCAGTGTTTCATTCGACTTTTGCACGCAGACTTGCAGCTCTATCAATCCGGCCGGTCGCTTGCAAGTTCCCTTGAACGTCCTGACGAACACTCGGGAAAGATCTTCCCAAGTGTAAATGCTGCTAGGAGCTAACTGATTCAACCACGCCCTGGCCGAACCCTATAACATGAGTGGTAAATGCTTCATGGCCACCTCATCATTACCGCCGCCAATCTGAACCGCCACTCGGTAGTCTTCAAGCCAGGTTTCAGGCTTGGACTCACCGGTGAACTTACATACCCCAGTCGCCAACCTGAAGTTGGGGGGTATCACTGCGGCTTTGATGGCTCTGCTAAAACATTCTGGACCTGAAACATGGACTCGACTGCTAGTGGGCGCATCTCTGTCATGGCCACCTCGATGAGCTCTGTTCCGATCGACCAAACCTTGCACGATGATGGATCTCGCGTCAAAGCCTCGTTCCCTGGGGTCGACCGGAGCTCTCCGCCCAACACTGAGCTGACGCCTGTCATCTTGCTGCCGATGGGTGTAAGACCCACCCCTTGGGGGAGGAGTGGGCATTCGATGCCTATCATTACGATCAAATCGGTCATCATACTGGTCCCACCGACCTTCACGCCCCTCGTGCCGCGGAGGCGATCTTGGGCTATGAGCCGACTGAACTGTATTCGCAGCGACGGATCGACTGTGAATCCTGTTGCGCGACTGTGACACAGCTGAATTCTGATCTCCTGCGGCTCGGAGCAAATCCATGATCAGCATCAAGCCTCTGCCAGCCTCCGACTGGGAGGGCTTAATTGACTCTGCTATACGGGCTGCAGCTGCTAAATTCTGAATCGGGGTTCAATATACCTGAGTTGGTTGCGGAAAGAGCTGACGTCGACTGGATTCGGGTACTCGTTGCCGCGCACGCTCGTCGAGTGCTCGCTGGAGGTTCTCCAGACGAGTGCGTTCAGCCAAGTTGGCCAAACGCGCCTCTTCCAAGGCACGAGCCTCGGGAGTTTCTCCTGCGATGGGAGTATGCAGGGCATCCATGTTCTGGCGGCGAAGATCTTCTCTTTGCTGAGAAGTGAGTGGCTCAGGTTGATATTCCTCGTGGGCCTGAGCGGGGTCGCCTCCATCGTCCATCCCGTCGATGCGGGGGAAGCCGGGAGGGCTACGAGGCCCATTGACCATCAGGACCTCCGCCGCTGGATCACTGCTGTCGCACTCGAATGCAGTCTCTATGGAGCCAGTCGACAGATCGAACAGGCCATAGAGAGATTCATCGGGCTCAATTGCCGCGACTTGGGTGGTGGATGATTGGCGAGCTACTGCGTGTCTCACCCACCGTTGAAGCCTTGACCGACCAGAGCGCTTGCGCTGGCGGGAGACAGGAAGGGAGAACGGCACAGGAGTCGACCGGTACGGAGTCGACGGCTGCCGCAGCAGGACGCCGCGGACACACGCCCGAAAATGTGTCGCACCGCGGACGGGGAGCGCATCGATGTCGAGTGGTGCCTCCTGGAGCCAAGCAGAGTCGTCGGCAATGAAGGTGAGCGCACCGAGATGGATCTCGCGGCCCTCGACCGGAACTCCGCCAGAAACCATGATGAAGGCAATCGGAAAAATTGCAACTTCTCCAAAAAGTCGCTAAGACACCTGCCCCATGGTGGGCGCCAACTGTCGTGGTTCTAAGTCTGACAGTAGAATGGGGGGTAGGTATGGAGAGGCAAGATCCTAGCTATGGAGTAGTTGTATACGCAAGGGATTTACGAGTTCAGGCCCTTCCCGGAGGAAGTAACAACCCTACGTCTCGGAGCCCAGAGGCGGTCGACTAGATTATGTGCGTATGAGTTACAGGGGTGCGAACCCTTTACACTGAGGAGGGGGTGGCTTATATAGTGTCTGCCCGACCCCTCTGACCCTCAGTTATGCGGGGTTTAAAGTACATAAAGGATTGGCGTTACTGGTAACGCCCTACATAAAGTGTCATCATGGTAATAAAGACTACTTAATTACAGACCGTTTGGATACAGAGTGACTCTTAATCTCCTGGTGGTCGAGTGAGTCTTCGTGGTCGAATGCCTTCGAGTCTGTCGAGTGGAATCCCTCTTGGTCGACTGGAACGCTGTTTCTTATGAAGATGTCCTTGGGAAGGGTCCTCTGGACGGGCCTATGACCCTACCCTAGGTACATGACTTCATCAGTAGTAGCAATGATGCGGACTGGGTCCGTGATCTGAGGTTTATCCTCATTGTTGCACAGAAGAATTATGTCCTTAATGCACCGCTAGGTGACAGACCTATTGCAGGAGCAGATGCAGACGTTATGAACGTTTGGCAAGCTCGATATGATGACTACTTGATAATTTAGTGCACTATGCTTTACGGCTTAGAATCGGGACTTCAAAAACGTTTTGAATACCACAAAGCATATGAGATGCTCCAAGTGCTAAAATTGATATTTCAGACTCATGCCCGTGTTGGGAGGTATGAGACCTCTGACAAAGTACTTTGCCTACAAGATGGAGGAGAATAGCTCAGCCAGTGAGCATGTGCTCAAAATGTCTGTGTACTATAATCGCTTGAATCAAGTGGGAGTTAATCTTCCAGATAAGATAGTGATTGACAGAGTTCTCTAGTCACTATCACCAAGCTACTAGAACTTCATAATAAACTATAATATGAAAGGGATGACAAAAATGATTCCCGAGCTCTTCGCGATGCTGAAATTGGCGAAGCTAGAAATCAAGAAAGAGCATCAAGTGTTGATGGTTAACAAGACCACTAGTTTCAAGAAAAAGGGCAAGGGAAAGAAAGGGAACTTCAAGAAGAATGGCAATCAAGTTGTCACTCCCGTGAAGAAGCCCAAAGTTGGACCTAAGACTGAAACTGAGTGCTTCTACTGCAAAGGAAATGGTCACTGGAAGCAAAACTACCCCAAATATTTGGCGGATAAGAAGGATGGCAAAGTGAACAAAGGTATATTTGATATACATGTTATTGATGTGCACCTTACTAGTGCTCGTAGTAGCCCCTGGGTATTTGATACCTGTTCGGTTGCTAAGATTAGTAACTCGAAATAGGAGTTGCATAATAAATGGAGACTAGTTGAGTGTGAAGTGACGATGTGTGTTGGAAATGGTTCCAAGATTGATATGATCACCATCGCACACTCCCTATACTTTCGGGATTAGTGTTGAACCTAAATAAATGTTATTTTGTGTTTGCGTTGAGCATGAGCAAGATAGGATTGTGTTTATTGCAATACAGTTATTCATTTAAGACAGAGAATAATCGTTATTCTGTTTACATGAATAAAACCTTCTATGATCATACACCAAATGTTAATGGTTTATTGAATCTCGATCATAGTGATACACATATTCATAATATTGATGCCAAAATATGCAAACTTGATAATGATAGTGCAACATACTTGTGGCACTGCCGTTTAGGTCATATTGGTGTAAAGCGCATGAAGAAACTCCATGTTGATGGGCTTTTGGAATCACTTGATTTATGAATCATTTGATACTTGCGAACCATGCCTCATGGGCAAGATGACTATGACTCCGTTCTCCGGAACAATGGAACGAGCCAATGACTTATTGGAAATAATACATACCGATGAATGCGGTCCGATGAGTGTTGAGGCTCGCGGCGGGTATTGTTATTTTCTGACCTTCATAGATGATTTGAGCAGATATGGGTATATCTACTTAATGAAACACAAGTCAGAAACATTTGAAAAAGTTCAAAGAATTTCAAAGTGAAGTGGAGAATCATCGTAACAAGAAAACAAAGTTTCTATGATCTAATCGCGGAGGCGAATATTTGAGTTACGAGTTTGGCCTTCATTTAAAACAATGTGGAATAGTTTCACAACTCACGCCACCTGGAACACCACAGCGTAATGGTGTGTCCGAACGTTGTAACCATACTTTATTAGATATGGTGTGATCTATGATATTTCTTACCGATTTACCACTATCTTTTTGGGGTTATGCATTAGAGACAGCTGCATTCATGTTAAATAGGGCACCGTCTAAATCCTTTGATGGCTCACTGGGGGAGCCCCGTAGAAGGACTCAAAGAGGCCCTGCAAGGCCCAACAATAGAAGGGAGCCCGAAGAAGGGGATAAACCCTTGGCAACCAACGTAACCTCCAAGCTGGTAGCAACGACTACCCTAGATCACATATCTATATGTAATAACCTAGCCTCCGTCAGGTATATAAGGGGAGGCTATGGAGCTCTCATTCCCATTTACTCCCGTCGAAACAACTCTCGGTAACAATCTCATCTACACCATTGTAAACCCTCGCAAAAGGTATCCCTCCATCGTGAATAACAAACATAAGCAGGATGTAGGGTATTACTCTTTGGAGGCCCGAAGCTAAATTCCCCCTGCGACCTCAGCACCCATGGATGAAGTTTCATGAAGAAATGACACTTGTGGTATTCTTGTGAAGAAAATATAATCAGGGCCTTACTATTCATCTAAAAATGTTTTTAAATATAGCTTTGATTTTGTCATTACTGCCTAGAAAACCACAAATTCATTTCTTTGTAAAACATCATACGCTAGTATGCCGGTTGACCATGTACTAAAAACCCCTCAGATTTCTTTGTTTTTTCTATTTTTTTGAATTTGCTATTCATAAGGGGTGCGCGCCTCACCAAATCCATGTCCCCTTAGTAACACATTAAAATCTTCCAAATAAATTTATCACAATAAAACATTCCAAATAAAGTTTTCTAGATGAGTACCACATCAAAATGTTCCAAATAAATTTCTCACAATGATCCACATTAATACCACATTTAAATCTTTCAAATAAAAAACTTCCACATTAAAATATTTCAAATATAATTTCCCACATTAACACCACACTAAAATCTTCCATATAAAAATTCAACATTAATAACACATTATTTTTTTACAAATAAAAGCCCCCACACGTTAATATCTTCCAAATAAAATTTCGACCTTGGTATCACATTAAAATCTTACAGAGAAAAATCCCCACATTAATACCACACAAAAATATTTCAAATAAATGTTTCTATTCTTTCATTTTATTCTAAAAAGCTAGTCATTTTCAGTCACATAATTTCACATGTTTTGTGACGTAAATTATGCATAAATATTAGGATCTTGTACAAGACACAAGTGTGCTAAAATAAAAAACCTTTTGTTGTTCTCATTTCTTTATAAACATATATACAAGTAAAACTACAACAACAACAACAAAGCCTTTAGTCCCAAACAAGTTGGGTAGGCTAGAGGTGAAACTCATAAGATCTCGCAACCAACTCATGGCTCTGGCACATGGATAGTAAGCTTCCACGCACCCCCTGTCCATAGCTAGCTCTTTGGTGATACTCCAATCCTTCAAGTCTCTCTTAACGGACTCCTCCCATGTCAAATTCGGTCTACCCCGCCCTTTCTTGACATTCCCCGCACGCTTTAACCGTCCGCTATGCACTGGAGCTTCTGGAGGCCTACGTTGAATATGCCCAAACCATCTCAGACGATGTTGGACAAGCTTCTCTTCAATTGGTGCTACCCCAACTCTATCTCGTATATCATCAATCAGGACTTAATTTTTCCTCGTGTGGCCACACATCTATCTCAACATAAGCATCTCCGCCATACCTAACTGTTGAACATGTTGCATTTTAGTCGGCCAACACTCAGCGCCATACAACATTGCGGGTCGAACTGTCGTCCTGTAGAACTTGCCTTTTAGCTTTTGTGGCACTCTCTTGTCACAGAGAATGCTAGAAGTTTGGCGCCACTTCATCCATCCGGCTTTGATTCGATGGTTCACATCTTCATCAATACCCCCATCCTCTTGCAGCATTGACCCCAAATACCGAAAGGTGTCCTTCTGAGGTACCACCTGGCCATCAAGGCTAACCTCCTCCTCCTCACACCTAGTAGTACTGAAACCGCACATCATGTACTCAGTTTTAGTTCTACTAAGTCTAAACGCTTTCGATTCCAAGGTTTGTCTCCATAACTCTAACTTCCTATTTACCCCCGTCCGAGTATCGTCAACTAGCACCACATCATTTGCAAAGAGCATACAAGTAAAACTAGTAAATAAAATACAACTAAATAAAGTAAACAATAAGACGGTAACATAAATGTAAAACAACACCTGGGAGAACTTGACGTTATTTCCTTGGCAACAAAATTAGGAAAATTGCTTGGTAGATCCAAACCTTAATTTGTAGCTAGTTTGCCCCCCCCCCCCTCAAGTGTAAGTGACATAGAATGATAGCCGAAAATATGATTTTCGATCATGGAAAAGTCATACCGTGGATTTTCTGGGATGATGGGCATGCCATTCCAAAACCACCAGGAGCCCATTTTAAGTGACGGAAATTTATATTAGGCGTCAAAAGTGAACCGGATCCTTTTTAGGTCAATTTGGTCTTTGTAGTGATGTACTCAGTGTAGATCAAAGCATGTAATCATGTTTTGCTCTTGTTTGATACAATTCAAAAGTGTTTGTCTACTACAGAGCTCATATGCTCTCGGAGTTAACGATAAAATTTAAAAGTATCCAAAATGTAAAAATAATGTTTTCTTGAGAAAAAATGGTTGAGTGCCCTACCTATGTGAAAATATACGCTAAGAAATGACATTCACCATGGTCTGTGCAAAGAAAGAATAGTTTTTCTCAAAATGCTTTGAAATGTAACCTTTTTATAGCGTAGTTTTTTCCCTAGAGCCCTACATATGAAATTTCTTACGAAAAATTATACGTAGATGGAACATTCCACCATATTTGCTGGAGAGAGAAAAAAATCAACATTTCGATTGTTTTGAATTTTACTATTCACATGGGTGCAAAAGAATATATTATGTTTGACACAATTTGTTTATTTGGTAGGGACTTTATATGATCCGATTGTATCCCTTATCATCATGCAAATATACTTGCTTATCTTTGCAATTTGTGAGTAGTTATGTTATTAAGGACATTGGAAATCCCTAGTTGAAGAATATCACATGAATTTGAGAATATAACTGTGGCTTGGTTAATTGTTGTGTTGAAGGATTCTACTGGCAGTGTGTGAACGTCCCACTTCACCATTATTAGGCTCTGATGAGAGTTCTATGTTGTAATGAATTGAAAATGGAATGTTACAATGACAAGAAGTCGTTTCTTAGATCTAGGATTTACATGACATGGGATAGATGGAGACCATAGACCGTTAAAGTTATGATTATGTTTGGCCCTACTAATTTCTTGTAGTAGACATGTTATTTGTTGGTGAATCATAAGCATCACACAAGTCAATTGTTTTGTAGTGTGTTAGGCTTAGGCTTCACCCACATGGCAACGAGAAAATTATCATTCAAAGCAGAGGATTATGGAAATTATTAAATAGGAAGATTCTACTATGCTTGAGAATGACAATGTTTTATAAGTGTGATCACTTGTTTGTCATTAATCTCAAGTTAAGGACCAAGGTATGTCTGCGCTTTATGTATTTTCTTTTGTATTTATTTCTTTGCAACTATCCCAATATATCAAAAACACAACTATTACTTTATTCAACATTTTTACAGTTATTCCATAAACCAATTCTTTCTCGCGCCCCATTAACATTGTTACTCGTTAAAAAGCTAAAAATAAACCCTACACTTGTGGGTGTCACCATATGCAACATAAGGGTGTTACAACAGCGTTACCGACATGTATGCCACATGTGTCATCATCCTTATGTGTGGTGACCCAACAGGAGGAGGTAAGTCCGTAATCCCAATCCGTCTGTTTGAATTTGAGTGATATATGGATCCATATTCCGAGTTTAGGAAAAAAAATGGGAGCATGAATTTGAGATTTTTTGCATTAGGGTTTCACAAGTCGTCAACCTCCCTCGTGCTCTTTGTTGTGTGAACCAGGTTAGCGAAGGAAAAACTTTACTTAGTGCCATCAAAATTTAACCAAAGAGTAAAACATGCAATCATGATCATGGCTTACGAACTGAACATTATCAGGCCTTGATCTAGAACACTTAGAACCAAATAATGAGCAAGAACTTGACCATCATCATTATAACTAAATAGTAATAATTAGTCCTCTTAATGAAATAAATTAACATCAAGTGGCTATGGCACTGATGTTATATATTTGCTTAAGATGTTTGCATGTATCTCTGAACTAGAACAACTAGGATGTAAAGCGAAAACGAGAGTTGCCAATATCAAATATGGGATTAACCATCGGAGGCGAAGGCGAGGGTGCGTGCATGATCGGTGCCTGCATGATGAAGGTCAAGGCAACAACAGTGTGGTTGCATGGTGAGGTTCAGCTTAGCAACGGTGTGGTTGTACAGTAGGTCCATGCAATCCACCACTAGCATTGTTTTGGCAGTGTTTGCCGATGGTAGATGCTATTCAGCACCCTTTAGTACCTCTTTAGGCTTTTGGGTAGGTGTAGCTCGTGTATGTGATCTTCACCATACAATAGAGAGGGAGAGAAGGAGAGAAAGAGAGGGAGAGGGAGAGAGATATGATTTCGAAAATTCGTTTCTGATCCCGAGCACAGATGCTCCTGAAATCACACACGCTCGTTCGTTTTGGGATGTGAGCCTCGATGGTATTTCTCTTCGTACGTCGCACGCGTATATGCATTATATTGGAAAAGGAGCGGTTGGCTCATTAACTGCCGGCCGAACCCGACGGACGATGCGGTACATAACTGGCCCGATGGATCGGATGCTTTTCTGGGCCGACCTGTTCCACCGCGGTCATCCAACACATCCACTATCCTCTCCCGCGGACTGCATCGGGGTCATGCTCCCTGAATCCTTCCTCCCTGTCCAAAGCAGCGGCAGCTAGATTGACGAAAAATAGGAGAGTTGTAGCTGATGCAGACTCAAAGCAGCAGCCTTTTATCGCAGTGTCCACGACTCCATGCAGAAACGCGTCTCATTAGAGAGACGAACTGCGGTTGAAAAAGAAAACGAAAGAGACGAACTGCACGGCCCGTGCGCTCAAATCAGCCGCTGAAGGAAGTCAAGAACTAACATCGTCATGTCCATCCCCTTCATCGCGATCATGCATATTGCAGTTCCCGGAATCTGACGCTGACATCGCGCGCCGGTCCTGTCCGAGCCCGCAGCTGAGTTCTAAGAATCAACAGAAACAGGGGAATGTTGAGCAGATGAAACCATTGCGGGAGATACAGAAAAGAACGAGCTGATATTCTCAACTCACCTTAATAGCCTGATCAGGAGCAGATGCAGGCTCGAGAGGGCGAACTGCATTTGGACACCGACGCCGACGCCTCAACACTCGAGTCAGCCCATACGCTCCACGCCGGCCCCATCCCTGCTTGAAGAGTACCACTCACGAGAGCACGAACATGATCCCAGCATCCAGCAGTCATCTTATGCAATGCCACGCCACTACGCCGCCCACCACTGCACTTTTGAATTTTGAATCCATTGTACAACTGATGAACACAAAGCCATTGTACAACTGATGCACACGTGTGTTCATCGTCAGGTAAACCGAACTGATGCGTGGACAACTCCAGCTTGGACGCTCATACATTTTTTTATTGACAGGGGGGCAACTCCAGCAACTGATGAACACAAAGCCATTGTACAACCTAGATTAACAAGCAGGCAAGGCGCACTAGAAAATTCTCAAACTGAACCATACTGAAAATGCAATTCAAGTCAAAGATGCAATAACACCCAGAGGCGAGGCCTGGTGCAGCTGTTGCGGAGGCGACCTTGAACACCACAGTTCTTGCATCTTGCAGGCTTCAGGCATGATATTGAGTTTCGGTCTATAGGTCTGCATTTTTCCGCAGGCTCGGCTGTGTCACTTCTTCGACTTTCAGCGCTCATACCTGAGGAGGATGAGCCCTCAGCAGATAGCCCATGCTCAGCAGCAAGTCGGCCGGCACCATGTGCACCAGGGCAACCAAGCAGGCTAGATAGCTCCGGCTCCCAACAATCAACAGGTTCAGTCAAACCCGCCCACGGAGACCATGGTGGTTCAATTTCTTCGGCCACATCCACTACCTCAGCTGATTCAATTTCTTCGGCCGTCAGCAAACTAGAACAACAAAAGTACTAGCACTGAAATTTCTTTTGTTTTGCCAGCAAGGATCAAAAAGTCAAATCACTT
This sequence comes from Triticum aestivum, assembly GCF_018294505.1. Lineage (NCBI taxonomy): Eukaryota > Viridiplantae > Streptophyta > Magnoliopsida > Poales > Poaceae > Triticum > Triticum aestivum. The sequence goes on along the minus strand of NC_057807.1, from coordinate 477,467,943 downwards.
AACAATGCACATCATATTCTCAGTATGCAAACAATTATTGCTGCATATGTCGGATCTAAATACAGTCGGATGGGATTGAGGTTCGCACCTTTTCGTCCATCCTGGGGCCTGGGGGTTGACTTTGTATGTGGACTGCGCCGACCTAGTCCGTGATGATTTCCGACGCCGGCAGACTCTTCCCCGAGCCGATGACCGCAGCCAGACCCAGCATTTAAGTCTTCGGGGTCGCTACGGTTCGTTTCTTCGGTGGGAAGCAAGATCAGGGGAACCTCGTAATGGTTTTGGCGGAATGCGAAACAAATCACACAAAATACCCGGATCTACAAGAACTGACCTGTCGACGGCGACGAGAAGAAACTCCATACCCACATCCTCCATTATCCTTGTCCCCGGGTGGCCGGAAGTATCGCCGCCGCCGCTCAGCTTTCCAATGACGTCCTTCCTTATCTGATCCGTGGCTCAGCTTTCCAGGACAGGAACGCCCGTCCGCCGTTCCAGCCATACGAAACAACCCCACCAATTTCGCAACTGTTCCTTACTGTATTCACCCGTACACTCGTTTTCTTTTACCCATTGTCAGGTGCGTCAGCGTGGTTTAAATCCGATCCCGAGACAAATATGAACGCCGAAGATATCGAGAGCAGCTGGGCTCGGGCACCAAAACGCCCCTTCCATATGATTTCTCCTATTATACATATGGCACTAAAATAAGGACCAAACCCATGAGGTGGGTCAAGCATCCTCCATCATGGCACACTAGAACATAAAAACGCGCGTTGCCGCGCTCATATCTAAAAATAATTATAAAATTTTAAAATATCGAAAGTAATGATATGAATATGGAAAATACTTTACATGCTTGGTAGAATTTAAACAGTTTGAATTATGTTACGTTGATCAGCTTTGACTATCTCTAAGTTGTAAAGATCCAACGCAGATCAACAAAAAGCTCGTTGAATCATTGAACTATATATAGGTAAATTACAAGAAAGAAGGATTTTGTAACAGGCAGGCATTTAAATTCATCACCCAGATCGGCTTTGGGAGTAGGCGAGTAGCCACCATGGGAAGAGTACCCATCGTGCATTTCCTCTGCTGTTGCACCCAGCGTTTTGAAAAGAAAAAAAATATTGAGCGTAACCCAGCGTTTTGATGGACTCATGGACCAAACATTGCACGCCGGCTATTACGTGAAGGAATTTGAAACATGTGCGCTACCTGCAAAAAAAATAAAATAAACATGTGGGCTGATAAATCTAACGCCACAGATGCTCCTCCACAATGATCAGTTGCCTACCGGCCCATTTAACAAGGAGGCGCACATGTCAACGTCGGGAGCAGCAGCCCTGTAATATTGGCCCGGGCTGACTGGGGACCGTTCGCGGTAAAAATGGGCCAGAAGCCACTGATGGATGACAGAGGCAATCCAGACCATGCATGTCCGAATCAAACGGATGGGAACGTCTAGTCGCTGTGGAGAGGCGTAGCTCGCTGCGTCTTATTGTTTCTTAATATGCAAGAAAGGTGTGGTGGGCCACACATTGTATTATTTCTTTCTCGGCTATAAGCCGAGATCAATTCAAATGCTTTCATTTCTAATTACTTTGCATGTAACATTTTTCCTCTACACCCTCCTACATTATGTTGTGTTTTACATTGTGACTATCCAATTTTGCCCCTATGCCATGTAGATGGGAGATGGACTGTCGTATGCAATGCATGGAGGACGTAATGAGGAGAGCACGCCCCCACCTCTCGTGCATCATAATTAATACCGCTACAACTCCTGATCCCTGCATTCGACGTAAGCTAATTTGAGGACAGATTCGTCAAGGGAAGATGGCAAGAGCTTTTCTTGTTACACACATTTTACCTTGTGCATATAAAGATTATAAAGATAATTAGGAATACAGGGAATATAGAGCACAGTACATTATCAATCATATAGCGAGAAGCATCCCTGGGCGCTAAAAACTATTTTCGTGCTTCAAATATCTGCCAAATGAACTTTTACAAATTACTAGGACTAGTAGTACACCCGTGTGTTGCTACGGGCTACAATGCATACAAATAAATCACACAAATGGTCATATCCAAGGTTATATCTTATTCCTCATACATCCGAGCATGTTAGGACATTAAGCAAGCTCCACAAAATTTAACCGTCTGGATAGTCCCCCCCGGGCTACAATGCATACAAATAAATCACACAAATGGTCATATTCAAGGTAAAATCTTATTCCTCATACATCCGAGCATGTTAGGACATTAAGCAAGCTCCACAAAATTTAACCGTCTGGATAGTCCGGACCCCCCC
>NC_057807.1:477450845-477465336 GCF_018294505.1 Triticum aestivum | reverse complement strand
CAACCCATATATTATCCCAACATGCGGTCCCAACACAAAAACCCCACCCCACGACGCACACTTACCTTTCTTGTTGGACATTCCACTTACCGCTCGGATTCCCGTCTTAACAGGACATTTCTCGCTGGGGCCCTCGTTATTAACTCTTGAAGCAACCAACAACCCTTCTATCCTAACCAAAAAATTGTACGGCTTGATGAAAATAATATATGGACCACTCGCCCATGCTGTTTGTTGCAAAGAATCTCACATGAAATGTTATACATATGTCACATTGGTTCACTATCCTATCTATAATGCCGTGACAGTAGTTTAGAAACTCTCCTAGCACTCCAAATACCGGCAACAAAATCACCAAATATATAGCATCCGCAGCTACCATGAAATAGGACACTAAATAACATTTGCAGCAAGCAATCAATTTATGCACCAAGCACACTGAGCAGAAGCAACAAGCTATCAAGATTTCTTCTACTCACATAACTGACAAATGTGACTAACTCTGTAAGAAGTTTTGCCTTCAGAACCTAAAAATGGTATAGTCCCATCACTACTTCAGCCGCTCTCTGATCTCAATAGAAAACATGGAGATCGTCTAGTACACTTCGGCTGCACTTAAATAAGCTTGCTAAAAAGAAACTTCTCAAGTGACGTAAGAAAAAATATAAGTAACTTCCACTTGACAGTCGCATCATTTGACTTATAGATTTTCAGTTAGCATGGCAACTGAAGTCAGTCTATTGATTAAATTACATAGTTCATTGTTAAATGCTAAACACAGATTTAGAAGAGTTTCCAATGCTCATCTGTCAAATATGCTACTGTATCCTTAAAGGGAAAAAGAGCTCTTTTATAGACACTACTAGCAGTGGATACAGGGTGAGCTTTTTCAGACAGAGGAAGTATAAGATAAGGATTTGAATTGTTGACGCAAGGCCGGTGGAGCCGTGCATGGTCCACTTGCAAAGTGCTTTGGAGCATGGACGTCGTGCACATAGTGCAAAGCTGGCTGAAGGAGTCAATAGATTGGATCCCGGCAAGACTGCACATACTTAACGTTGGCTGCCCCTACCTTGATTGATTCCCATGCTGGCAAGGTTGCACACATAGAGGAAGACTCAATGGATTCTTGCCGGCTAGAAACGAACAAAAGCAAGCACGCAGGTGATGCCTATTTCTTTGCAACAGATGCGTGTCGCCTGACGCAATGGGGGAAAACAATATGTATATAGTGATTTTACCTCAATAGATATTTTGGTAGCTTCACTCCATTAGTATGAAATTTGTGATGTTGAAAACCTGAAAAAAAGGAAAATAATGATCTCAGTGGCAATTGTGTCAGCTGTTGAATAGGTACGACATTTATTTTAGGATTACAACTGTTCTCTCCCATTGAACAATGGCTTGAATTCTTTCAAGAGAGAACCATACAGTAAAAAGCTTCAGAACACAATGTACTCTAAATCAGGTCATATTCAGGCCATATACATCGAGCTTATACTACCAAAAAATATCAGCTAGAAATCTAGCAAGTATCTTCAAGGATCAAGAACATGAAAGAGGAATAATGACGAAAGAATATTGAATCAAGATTTTTTTTACAATGTCATGAACCTGGTGCCAACGGCGTACTCGCAGCAGCCGATGAGCCTTTGGCCACTGCCTACACTGCGCTCGCGCACGCCGCTTCGCTGCTGCCGCAAGCACCGGCCACACTCCCCGCCGCAAGTAGCCGAAATGATGGAACTCCATGCCATCATAAGCCATTCCAGATGTTGAATTAAGGCTAGTACGACATCCCATATTTGAGGATTGCACCCGGAAGATTGCACTCAACACGCCAGTTGAAACCAAGATTAATAATACAGATACAAAGAAAACAAAGATAAGCAGGAATAGGATGTTGATGGCCTGCTCATCTTGGTCCCTCTAGACCCAAAAAGTTCGTTACCTTTGTAGAAAAAAGTTTTTTTGGTTCCCCTGGTATCTAGCACCAGCGACAATTTCCTATTGTGGCGACACCCCGACATGGCCCTACTTAAGCTCCTTCTCGTTCTTGCTTTGGTTCCGGTCCGGCAAACCATACCATATTCCAAATATTTTTACACTGTAGCATCCTAAAAGTTCTCATGTCTTCTAGTACATTATCTTTTGTAGAATCATCATATATAGCTCTTAGTCTATGTCCTCCCAACCTAATGCAAAATGAACAAAATCAGATATCTATACATCAGTACACAACTTAGCATATACTCCCGCCGTCCCATAATATAAGAACATTTTTTAAGCTATATCATGGGAGGGAGTAGTAGACAGAGTACTGTTTCAAATAATGGTCCCTAAGAGTAAGGTTAACGTTCCCAACCAGACTTGTGAGCATCTTCGAGCAACATACAAGCCACAGGAGTGTAATTGGATATCACAAGTGTCAAATCAATAGCTGAGCATAGCAACTCTACATGGACTAATAAAACCAAAATAAATTTTAACATACCGCCGGTCCCACAACAGTGGTTGATAGTGAATTTGGTAGACACCCATAAATAACAATTTAGCAGTGTCTCCGACTCTCTATACATTTTGAGTCCCATGTTTTCAGCATTTGATATCTCCTTGAATACAATGAAATTTATGCTTCACAGGAGGATCTGCACAAAATAAATGAAAAACACTTAAGTTTCTCATCCTTGTAAGAAGAGGTAATTCTATCGAGAACTTACTAAGGGCATTCAATCAATTCAATTCATGAAAAGTTGTGTCCGTTGGAGCTTGTTATGCCAACTGAACCATGTTGACCGACCCCAACAAGCATATGCACTCACGTTCTCTACTCACATAACAGAGTTATGTCTGATTCTCCCGTTTGTTGTACTCCCTCCGTTTCTAAATATAAGCTATTTTAGATAATTCAATAGGGACTATATATGGATGTATATAGACATTTTTATTGTGTAGATTCACTCATTTTACTTCGTATGTGGTCCATATTAAAATATTTAAAAGGTCTTATATTTAGGAACGGAGGGAGTAATTCTTTATCCCCGTTAGAAATTGATGGCCAAGGATCAAATGAGAAATGAATAGAACCTTAAAGAACAACATCAAATAGACCTTACTCATTCTCAGGTAATTAAAACCAAGGGAGGGTTCCTGTAGGATAACTATATTCACCTTCTAGTCTTTGCATCCATCACAACCCCAAAATTGATTGACATAACCAGCCAGAGAATGCACCTGCCCTGCTGCCCAAAAAGGAGGAATGCCAGACAACAGAGTGTAGAGTATAACTCTAGCACTCCATATGCAATTATCGGCTCCATATATCCGCTTCAGCACCTCCGGAGCCACATAATAGGCACTCCCAGGAATATCCCTGAACTTCTCATCTGCATTTCCATTATATCCCATTTAATCTTAAGCACTGCATGAGCTTAGTTGCCAGAATTTAATTCAGGTAGCACTACATATACAATTGTAAATTGTAGAGACAACATGAACTAAGGGGAATAGTTGAGGTTTCTTTCCTTGTCCCTTCTCAAATAGTATGTTCAGTTAACCAATTAATTACTCACCGGCTTGAAGGAGACGGACAAGCTGAAATCAGTGGGCTTGAAAAAACACATACGTGTACAGTTGTCCAACAAGTTGACTGAAACATGCATCACAATACATCGTCAATGGTTTTCTCCTTGCTTCATCTTAACCAACACGCAGCGCAATACATCATCAATGAAATGAGATTTCAACTCTCCAAGAACGCTACTTAATGAGTTTAAGAGGTTTCGGCCCAGCATTGACTGAAACTGTTTCCGAGAAATTAGACCTACACCGAGATTGAACAATATAAAGAGTATTCCCTGGAGTAAATACTGGCTCTAAAAGTTGTCTAAACGAAATCAGTGCGTCAGAGCTCTGAGATAAACAGACCCAATAAAAAACTCCATACATTAACAACTGTATGATCTAGCTGGGTGCACAAATAGGTTTTAAAGAAACTCACATGAACAATCTTGGAGAGCGTAAGTAGATATTCAGTCAAATTAAAAGGCGAAGTCAGAGCAGGGAACAGTTGATCCGAAAGACATGCCGTTCCAATGCACAAACATCCATATGCATGTTCAGGAAGAAGAAAAGCACAAAGATGTCATCTCCTATAGCTAGCTAATGTACTATGGTAAAGATCGTACATACTTTGAGCGAGCGAGCATTGCATAAAAGAACAAACACCTTAAACTACAAAGGGCATAGACAACAAAGAACACCTAGTCACAGAGGCGACACTCACCAGCAAGCAAGCAGCGCACGCACAACGCAACCGTCTTAACCCCTTTACTCACTTCATCGTGTAGTTGAACTGCCCCAAGCACTGCACCTCGTCGTCCCTAAGGTGCTTAACGGCCAGCTAGACGAAGGTATTCTTTGAGGTCGCATCGGATGCAGCAGAACACTGGTATACTAAGCATCGGCTAGCTCGGAGGTGTGCCCTGCATGCACCACTCAATCATGAGGTTACCAGGGTGTCAGATCACAAACTATTAGTTAGTTTTGCAATGCACTGGAAAAGACCATATATTACAAAATAAGCTCATCTCACTGCGGCAATATCGCTAACAGTTCAGAAATATTACAAAATAACACAATAGCACATGCAGTAGCAGTAGCAAGCAACATTCCCTGCACTCTTCCATCTAGTGACCATCCTCTCCCTGCTACCTCAACCACCACCACCACCCTCACACCAAAAGCTCATCTGTACACTGGATCCATGTGATCTCTCAGTTCTCTCTGCTCTCTCACGCAGAAAACACAACAACAAGCAAGCCTCTCTAGCCTCCCCCAATCCAACTAAATCAGAGAGGAAATCTCTATTATCTGGTGGCTAGTGGCTTGTACCTAATGGATCCATAACTGGGTGGATGGATCTCCGGCTCGCGGTAGTATGTGTGTTTTCAAACTCGCGTGAAGAAGAAACGTGTACCTGTACGAGAGGTCGAGAGCTTTACAGCAGGAACACGCCATGGAGCCTGTCTCCTCTGCATCCTTCATTCATCTCGTTCTTTGAAGAAGATAGGCATCCCTCGCACATGTCGGCGGCGGCGGCAACGAAGAGGCGGTGATGGTGGAGGCAGTGGCCCATCCCGGCCGGAGATCTCGCCCGCCGCCTGATGGACGTCGTCCGCACCGAAGAGCCGGTCGATGCGGGAGCATGAGGCCGAAGTAGGCCGTGAAGCGGGCGACGGCGTGGGAGAAGAGATTGTTGAGCGCGAGGGAGACGGCGAGCTCGCCCCCGCCCTCCTCCGCCAGAGTGAGCTCGCCGGCGGCGGGGCTCCGCCGCTGCTGCTATGCTCGGGAGCGGGAGCGGCGCCCCGGCGCGCACATCGTGGAGAGCCTGGCCAGCGGCGGCGGCGGCTCCACTCGGTCCTCGGTGGCGGCGGATCGACTCGTATCTCGGCGGCGGCTCGTCTTGGATCTCGGTGGCGGCTCGTATTGGGGGTTGGGGCGTCTTTGAGAGATCGTAGGATAGAATACATAGATCGAGGGGAGCCTCGCTGGCTGTTTTTTTGGTACGTGCAGGGAAGGGACGAGAAAACCGTCGAAAAAAAACCAGCGAAAAAAACCCAGACGAAAATGGTGGGACGAAAATAAAACCCGGAACGCGACCTACCAACTGAGACATTAGGAGTAGAGATATGGTATTAGTAAAAGTGAGAAACACAAAGCAGCATTTTTTTTGAACTCACCACATTTATAGTATACTCCAGTTAAAATATTTTTCTCTGTTATTTATACTAGGATTTTTTTGAGGGATTTTTTCGAGTCTATGTTTTTTTTGAGTCTATGTTATTTATACCAGGAAAGAAGGGTTTTCATAAGAAAACGCGAACACACAACACAAACGACCCAAATACCAAGCCCAGATGGCCCTTTTTGCCGAGGTATGCCTGTCATTAGTTTACACCAAATCCCTTCCCTCCCGCACCTATCGCGCCCAAAGGATTCAAAGGGAGCGGCGGCGGCGAGAGGCCCGGCGCCGACCGCAACCCTAGCCCGAATCAGCACCCGCCGCCCGACGCTTCCGGAGGGGGCCGCTGGGGCGGCCTAGACCGACGTCGAGGCGCGGCGCCCGTTCACGGCCATCAGCCAGGTCCACGCCGACCTCGCCCTGGCGGTCTGCCGCAGCGGAGCGCCGGCCTGGAGTTCGTCGACGCGACCGCCGATGGGTCGGATCGGAAGGAGCGGCGGTCCGTTGTTGACGAGGCGCGCTGGCGGCCCGTTCGGTCCCGATCCCAGGTGCTGGTCCACCGGCGTGGATGAGGAGCCCGTATGAGGAGCCCAGGAGCAAGCAAGTTGCCTAGATCTCGCAGCCCCGGCCGTCCCGTCTCCGTCCCTAGGGTTCCGAGGTGCGCGACTGAGATCCCATTTTTTTTTGTTGAGGGAGCGACTAACATATAACATTCCTTTTGGATCAGTGCAGGAGAGGGCGTACATGATGCTGCGGATGAGCGGAGGCGGCGAGGCCAGCGATCATGGGAGCTCGGAGGCCAGGAGTTACGAGGAGGAGCTCGAGCAACACCTCTGCGTCCACCACCAGGAGCACCCGGGTGGCGTCGATGGTGATGGGGACGATTATCTCAAGGCCAGGGTGAGGGCAAGGGCGAGGATGAAGGCGAGGGCGAGCTCTCTGAGGCTCTGAGGAGAGCGAGTACGAGGAGGAGGGGTTTGATTAGGATGAGGAGGTGGGGGACGTGGAGCCAGAGCTAGACGCTGCAGAGTACAAGGTTGCCACATGGCTTATGGCCCTCGCTGGTATTAGCATTGTGAGTATGTTTTGTTTTCCTGCTCATTTCAACATTTTGCGTGGGTTGCTGATGTGCAGGTTTGCTTTTGCTTTGTAGGGCGGACGGAGGAGCATGTCGAGGATCACATAAACACCGCGCAGGTAGTGATTTATGTTTCCTTGTCTTGGATGGATTTAATTTGTGTATTTGGAAGCTGGGAGCACTCAACTTTTGATTAAATGACCTTGGACCGACAGCAATTCTTATTTTGCTAATGCGTGTGACATACAGGGCAGTACTTGTTTATTTTAATTGAAGCAGTGGCATAATTCCTTGGTAGAGCTAAATTATTCTCTGATATTATAGCAACAAAGCCAAAAACAAGTTAGGATGTAGATAGTATGCTATAAGTGGTAAAATTTACCTCCTGCCATGTTTTCTCCGGGGATTGTGGCATGCACCTCCAATTCATCTAATGCACGGCGAACTTTGCCTTTGTTCAAATTGTGGTATTGTGTTTTTGCTTACTGAAACCAGCCAAATTCGAACAGAGCAACTGACAATTTACAAATCAGCGTATTATTGAAAAAACACAGGATTCATGGCAAGAGGTTGATTCAGATGAGTAGTCTTACGAGGCAAGTTTTTTGTTTTATTCCCTCTGGTGCCTGGGCCTGCATCTAAAGTTCCAAGATGCAGTGCTAATGGTTCTAGCCATGGCTTCAGGAATTAGTTGCATTAGGCGACGCAGTTGGTACAGAAAGTAGAGGTCTCTCTGCTGATACACTTGCTTCCTTACCTTCAGTAACTTACAACACAAAAGATATGCAAGATTGCAACACAGAACAGTATATTCAAATACTTATAAGTTTCATAGCCTTCCAATAATATATATTATTAAAGTGGCCTTCTAATGTATAATTATTCTTGGTAGGCGTGGAATTTGAAGCGTGGAATTTGAGGGAGGTGAATCCTTGGTTGCACTTCCCTGCAAGCATTCATACCATTTTGACTGCATTAATCAGTGGCTTCAAATGAATAAGGTACAACGTCGCTTTCGACTTGTTTATTGTTAGAATGGATACAATAGTTCCCCATACATGAGGATTGTCTAAAATTTCATGGTATGAAGCATATCAGGCAATCACATGTGTGCCATGGAAAATGTAGGGTTCCTTTGTACCTCTACTACATACCATACGTCTATGCTTATTAATCTAGTCACCGTCTATGCTTGTTAACCTAGTCACTTGCATAGAAAATATAGGGTTCCTTTGTACTCTACTATAAACCGTACCTCTATGCTTATTACTCTAGTTATTATACAGCTATGGCTTGCTGTAGCCTTATGCTGTTGTCTGAAATACGCTTCTTTGCGCATATCTTTCTAGAGTATTTATGATCAGTGGCTATGATTTAGTTTCATATGTCCCCTTTTAAAAAGCTAGTTTCATATATCCCTTTTGCCATCTCAAGTCAAGTAGATTATCATAATATGATTTAGTTTCTTTTGTCCCCTTCTAAAGAGCTACTCCCTCCGATCCAAAATAAGTACCGCAGTTTTGAACTAAGGCTAGTTCAGCCTTAGTTCAAAACTGTGACACTTATTATGGATCGGAGGGAGTAGTACATCCATTTTGGCTACAAAAGAGTTCAAGTAGTTGCCAGTGCTAGTTTAAGCAGTTATCTCGTCCCGCTTTGGTTGAATGAAGATAGAATGGTGACAGAAATAAGGAAGGGATGCCTTTGCTGTGCCTGTGAGCCTTTTCTTTCTGGGCTCCAGTTTCTTGAATAACATCACTATCTACAACTCACCTATGGGATTCATAATCAGTCTATATGGTATAGAGACACCCAAAATGTTGCTAATTACCAACACCCAATTATGCGCCAGAAACAGTAATATTTTTTATTATATTTAGTTATTTACTATTAGACCTAAACTCAGTTCAGAGTATTGACTTGTCTTAGTCGAGTAATAAATTCAAGCTTTGGCCTTCAAGTAGAAAGTTAAACTACCTGGACAGTCCTCACGCGCCAATTAGTGAAGGCCGTGAAGTTACACACAACCCTATTCTCAGCATGGATTATATATCCAAAAGCTTAGTGGGCTAACACAATAGTAGGTGGACACATAAAGCAGGAAATAATGAGGCATAAATGTTTGACTAAACTAGAGTTCATTTAAAAATAGCACATTCATGTTGAGAAATTCTTATATACGACTTTTGAATTGTAGCCAGTCAACTTTGGATAAGTTGTATCACTTACTAAAAAAATGTGGGCCTTACCGTGTGGGGAGGTTGCTAAAGCAATAAAAACGTGTTCGTCATTCATGTCAATACGAATAAATCGAGTTTAAAATTCACCATACATATTGATATAAATAAAACATAATATAAATTCAGAAACATGCAAATACAGCTACAACAATGAGTAAGATACATGTAAAGTTTATTTGTTCTCAAAATAATCTAAGAATTATTCATCTTCATACCAAGTTGCCTATAATAAATGGTCACCAACTATCATGAAAACGATAAAATCCATCTTCTTCGCTATTTGGACTGCTCGGGCTTGTCAGCACTATGCCTCCCATGAGCAACTGCACCGAAGACATAATATGGTTAGGTGTTAGCTCACAGTGTCAAATGCGCGATTAGCTTATATTGCATTGCATCTGAGTAGAGCGGAGACATGATGGATGTAGTATGAGTTGGTCACCTATGAGGGTGTCTGCGTGGGCTCTGGCCGCGCACTCCGCGATCCTGGTCCTATTCATGTGATGCCATTGGGCTTGTTCGCCACCGGCGCCGGCGCTCGGACGACGCCACCTGTTATCTCTGCGTTGAACACCTTCCCAGTTGATATTGTGCCATGACCGCCCAACGGTTTCACCATGTGCAATGTGTCGGTGCTGAGTCCGTCTGTGCATGATGGAATGTTGGGAGGTTGTGGCACATTATGCATCGGGGAGGCGTTGAACGTAGGAATGGCGTGTGGCAGGGCCGACCGGTGGCGGACAAGGCCAAGGTGCAAGTTGCGTGATTAGGATAACCAGGATCAAGGAAGTTGCCACAAGAGCCTGCTCGGGCGCCCTTGCAATCAGCCACAGTGTACTCCATCTATAGCACCTGGGGGTCCAGCAGGTGGCAACCCCGAGCCAGCTAAGTAGCGAAGAAGATGAATATTTTGTTTTCATGCTGGTCAACGCGTATATTCTGTTGGTGGCAACTTTGCATGAAGTTTGTAAGTCTTTGATTACTTTCAAAATAATAAATTATTTGATGTATGTTTACTTAATTGCCAGAGTTGTGTTTGCATGACTTCTGTACCATATTATGTTTTATTTATATATGTGTATGGTGAATCTTAAACTTCATATAATTTTGGTTAACACATGAATGAGTGAATGATCTTCTGGCCGTAGCAACCTCCCAGCATCCTAAGGCTTTTTCTTTCTATGTAAGAAATTCACCTTATCAGAAGTTTACTGGCTTTAATTCAAAGGTTATTGCGCTTGTAAATTATTCCTATATAAGAATTGCTTGACAAGAATATGATTTTACGGATAAATTCTGCTCAGTCAAAGCATTCATCATGCTTATTTTCTGCTTCTGGTCAGTATGATTTTACAAAGACCATTTGCACATTTTTATTTGCTTCAGCTAAAAAAACATTTGTTCAGCATTAACACCATGATTTTTTTGCGTGTTAATCAAAGAGGTAATTCAAGTCATCTATGATGTCTAAAAGGATTGCATTGCCTTGATAGATGATGCCACAAGTAGTTAGTCAGCAAACATAGCTATTTGGCGAGCTATGGCGAGCGCCATACCTAAATGGTGTTGTTCGCTGCAAATATATGTATGTAAAGTCTAAAGCTGAGTCGTAGCTCCTGCTGGGCCTGGTTGTTTGTTTGCTGATGGGCTTGGTTACTAATGTGTGCAGGCCACAACTCCAGGATGCTAAAATTGAGTGCGGCCACCCTGCATACAACCAAACCTAGCTACTGCATGAAATCACGATCGTGCGTGGTGGAGGCGGCAGCGGCAGCGAATAGGGCATTAGGGCACGGCAGGGCGGTAGCAGCCGGCGACGCGTGGCCGTCATGGGCTGGCAAGGTGGTGAACAGCGACTCAGCGAGCCGTGAGGGTGAGCAGACAAAAAAAAGATCAAATATTTGTATTATGTTGCTGACTTCCGTTGATTGAAATTGTATTAGATCAAGTATTCAAATACATACTTATGTTCTCTAGTTTAGTTCTGTACTTGTGCATTGTATTTATTCTAGTGCCTAATTGATTTGTTTCCTCTTGTGACTAGATATGGACATTTAAAGGAATTGATCTTGCTGAAATTAAGAAAGAATTTCAAAATATACCGAGAAGAATGCCTTTGCCACGGTCAATAAAGCTTTATTATAGGTATGTATTCTTTCTAACTATCTTCACTTGTATAATGTGTTTTTTATGATTATATTGTACTAGTGACAGATTCATGATTTATCTATGCTTTCTATTTTTGTAGACATCTTTATGCTTGTCTTAGTTAATAAAGATGATAAATTGGTTATCTGTAATCCATACATCTATGCGTGTCTTAGTTAAGAAAGATGATGAATTGGTGATCTATAATCCATATAATCTTCATTTAGTGAGGTATTTTGAGTACGAGTATTTACTTTTGGATTTCGGTTGTAATTGCCTGCTTCTTGTGTAAGAGTGCCATGACAAGCGGAGTTGATGCCGTTGAGCAGACTGGCACTCTGTGTTCGGCCTGATGTCGACGCTCCTAGCACTGACGAAGCGTTGAGAGGATTGGAAGCCACCGGGATTGGGCCATTGAGGACGCCACACTCAACGAGGAATTGTATGGGCACCTCCTGTCCCGGTAGTACCAGAAACTGTGAAAATGGCTGGCTTGTGCAAGTGCACAGAGGCTGGAGTGATATAGTAGGACGATTCGCCAAAACCGAGTTTAGGTAGTAGTTGGCTTGAATCTGCGCCGGTGCTCTAGAATTGATGTTGTCGTTTGGGGCCGCAGAGTGTGATTGTGGGACTGGAAGGAGAGATGGCCGGAGCTCTTAGGCTGCATAGTCAAAGACGTTGAAATGCCGTTCCCTTCGATGGCGCAGTACCTGTAAAAGGACCGAGATGGCCGTAGGATGCCCTTGAAGGGACTCGGATACTTGTCTTCGCTCCTGCAGTAGCTGGAGCATTGGTGAGGAGGTAGCTAAACATATTTGTTCGCCGGGCCGGGTTCTCCCCGGTGCTTTCGATGCTTGGTGGGCTTTCCGACCGTCTCATCTTCTCGTCTCTATTGCTTTGTTTCCCACACACTACAAAAATACAATTAAGAACTCGTTAGCTTCACAAACTCAAAAGTATTGCTATTCTGATATTCTTCGCACCAGTCATGTGCACATATTCTACTCGACGAAAGCTGTTTTGCACGGATCATGTCTTTTGGCGGGAAACAAATGCGTAAAGATTTAGAGGTGCTCTATTACAAACTGACTTGGGGGCCATTTGTAGCCTCTGTTAAAGTGCTATTTTAGAAACGGAATCAATACTCATATCCAAATTAATTGTCATCTATTTACGTACAAATATACGACAACGCAAACAGTAATGTACTGCCAATTATTCTCATTATGATATTTTCGCGAGTTTTAAATGCGACTATTTATTGCAGCGCATCCATATATGGATATCAATAAAATATTTCCTAGTATATCCCTGTGCACTAATGAAACAATCATCAGGATCCACTCAAAAAAATAATAACATAATTAGTGTATAAACCTAAGAATTATAGTGGAGCAAAACGACAAGTCAAAAAAAAGTTTTCATAAGACTGAAGACTAAAACATGAGAACTATCGTCCTAAGGGTTAAACCAAAGCAGCAAGGAGTAGTTCTCATGTTTTAATCTTCAGCCTTATGGAAACTTTCTTTGCCTTGCCGCTTTGCTCCAGTATGATTTTCAGGTTTATACGGTACTTATGTTTTATCATCCTGCTGATCATTTCATTAATCGACAGAGATATAGTAGGGAATATTTGATTGATACGTATATAAGGATGTGTTGCAAATAGATAGTTGCATTTAAAGCTCGGCAAAGTATTAGAACGAGAATAATTGGTAGGACATTAATGTTGGCGTTGTCGTTTAATTTGGATATGTGTGAATTGATTTCGTTCCTCACATAGTGCTTCAGCAGAGGCTATAAATACCGCTATTTCAGTTCGTAACAGAGTACATCTAGATCTTTGCGTATTTGTTTCCCGTCCAAAGACGTACCTCGTGCAAAACAACCTCTTTCGGTCGAGTAGGTACTACGCACGTGACCGGTGTGAAGAGTAACACAATAGCAAAACTCTTGAGTTTGTGAAGCTAATGAGTTTTTAATAGTAGTTTTATACTGTGTGGGAAACAAAACAATCGAGACGAAAAGATGAGACGGTCGGGAGACCCACCAAGCGTTGGAGGCACCGAGAACTCGACCTGGCCAGGAAATATGTTCAACTACGTCCTCACCAATGCTTCGGCTATTGCAGGAGCACGGACAAGTAGCTGAGGCCCTCTGAGGGCATCCTACGCCCATCTTGGTCCTTTCAGAGATGGCACATCGCGCTTTCGTCTTTCGTCCACATGTGTCTCCCTTGCACAGATCTTCTAGCTTCACGACCCCTCGCCAGCCGTGCCATGCCGATGCAGGGAAACAACGACATTACTCGTGATCTGTTTCGATGGAATGGTGTTTCATTGTCTTCGACTATGCTGCCTCGGAGTGACCGCCGTTTCTCCTTCGAGATGCCACAACCACACTTTGCCCCGAGCGACGACATCAACTATGGACCATCGGCGCAAAATCATCCCAACTACTACCTCGACTCCATTTTGGCGAATCGTCCTCTTGTGCCATGCCAACCTTTGTGCACTCGCACAAGCCACTCAATTTCGCAGTTTATGGCATGGCCACGACAGTAGGTGCCCTTACAGTTCCTTGTGGAGCATGGGTCATTGGTGGCTTGATCCCAGTGGCTTCCAATTCTCTCAACGCTTCGTCTGTGCTAGGTGTGTTGGGATCAAGCCGAGCACAAAGTGTTCGCCTGCTCAACGGCACCAACTCCGGTTGTCGTGTCGTGCTTCCGCGAGAAACAGACAAAACATTTGTGCAGCGGAGAGAGCCGATTTGCCATGATAACGAGCTCGCCTTTCTCATAGGCGCCGAATCCATGTCTCGTGGAGAGTCGATCCCGCCATGATGGCAAACTTGCATTTCTCGTAGGCACGGGATTTGTGCAGCTCAGGGAACTGACGGGCTTCTAAGTTGTCCGCCTGCATAGGGGTACGTTTCTTGTAGGTGCTAGACCTATGCACAACCAATAGAGCTGACATGATTCGACGATGGTTGCGTCCACGGGTGTCCGCTTCTTGCGGGCACCAGATCCGTGCAAAATATGGCGTCGGTTGGCTTCAACATCTGTCTCCATGGGCATACACTTCTTGGAGGCCCCAGATTTGTGTCGCGTAGACAACCTGCGAGCCTCCTTACTAGCATAACATGGGTCGGCGACAACAAATGAGCGCATGGTGCGCCGCCTGCACAAGATTGTTAGAATCGTGGAAAGACATCCTTGCAGGTATCCTCTACGAACTTCATCCATTGTGTCTCATCTGCTCAGAGGCAAGTGCGATACATGCT
>NC_057807.1:477448419-477450496 GCF_018294505.1 Triticum aestivum | reverse complement strand
CTGAACCAGTTAGCGAAGGATATGAATCTTGCTAGTACGCCTATCTTCTATCAGCCAGCGTGAAGAAAAAAAATCTCAGATGTGTATTTACTCTATTGGAGTATTATTTTAAATAAATTGTCACTAGAACAATGTCATGTTTTACTGCAATTTATTGCTATATCAATATGCACATAATTAATATTATATATGTATTAAGAGTATATATATATATATATGTATTAAGTTGGGCATTTTTTAGCCTAAGGTTGTCTAGGAGCTTATGTCTAATGGTGATAGTTCAGATGATAATAGTGAAGATGCAGAATTAGAAGATTGCATTATTCAGTTAGCTTCTGTTGGTCTCGTGGTAAATTTCGACAATACTCATGATGGGGGTGTCCCACTAGCTGGTAACCTAGATGTGATGCACACGAGACAAAGTTTACCCATGTTAGGGCCCTCATGAGCGAGGTACACAATACCCTTGCTTGGATGTATAACATGTATCTAGCCCTGTATAAGCACGAGGATTTGGCGTGCAAAGGTTGCTGACCATAGGGAGTTCTTGCCTTGCCTAATCCCATTGTTAGAACCTTGCACAAAATGAAGCCTTCTCAGGGCACTTGCATTCTGGACCGTTTGATTAAAGCGCAGCCCGGTGCATGTAGCTCCCGCTTGCGCAGGGTCCGGGGAAGGGTCCGACCACTTTGGGTCTATAGTACGCAGCCTTTCCCTACATTTCTGTAAGAGGCTGTTTCCAGGACTTGAACCCATGACCTCATGGTCACAAGGCAGCAGCTTTACCACTCCGCCAAGGCTCCCCTTCATTCTGGACCGTTTGATTGTGTGTCCAAAATACTTTCAGCCGTTCGATTTCTTGATGAGATAATCCTGAAAGCTGATGTGACAATCAATGAATAGTGCTTCCCATTTCTTAGTTAGGAATTTATGCCTTATCTAGCTGACATGTGGGGTCTGTAGTTCATGGGGCCGCTTCTGTCGGCGACCGCGGAGGTGGGTGTGGCCGGTGCTCGCCAAAAATCAGACATGCATGGTTTCTTTAATTTTCAATTGTTGAATCTGTCAACCTGAAGATTTTTTTTCTTGTTTGCGGCAAACTCCAGGTTGAAAAATAAAACAGATTTTTTCTTCTTGTTTGCGGCATTCTGTCGAGGCCTTGTTCAGAGGTTGGGTGAGTTGATTTATGTGATATGTATACTGATGGATGCCAATAAATAAGCTAGATCTATGAATAGTTTAGTCGCCAGTAGATGAGCTGAAGAACCAATAGCATGTAGTAATGGTAGGTATGATTTGGTTCCAAGTTGCGGTTACATAATGACATATCTAGGATGGACCTTTAGCTACTGAGGCCTGAAAATAGAAAGTTGACAAAAAGAATCTCATTTTATTTGGATTTTTTAAACTGCAGCCCATAAGTAGCACTATTAATTCCTTGGTTATCATTTGCTAGAATTTCTTGCTTTTGAAAGGAATTTAGAAGGATCTTAAGATTAGTACATTCAGTTATTTGTCTTGATGTTCCTTACCAAAGCAGCAACCTTCTATTGCTATTTCTTGCCGTGCTCTTCTTAATTTCTTATCAATGAGAAGACAGCTCAAAAGAATGTCTCTTGTGAGTTATTATATGAACATCTATGATACAGCAAGCTTTCAGTATCCTAGGATTTTGCTACCAATAAATTTTTTTTGGGTGACAAACCAATCATTGATTCTTACTTAAATGCTTGCATGATATTATTCGTTCACCATATTCACTTGGTGAGACCATTTATCATGAATCTCTATTTTTCCATCTTCAGAGTGCGCCTTCATTTGTGCAAAAAAATCAGTATGGGTAATATTAGTTTCACTTTGCATAGTAGTATAACCAGGTCTGTTGAACTGTACATTTTCAGCATGTTATGATGTTTTTGTTTGAAAGCAAGCTAATTGGACGGCGGTGTTTATTTGCGTGAATGCCTTGCCATTTTACTGGAAGCTACTTCATGCGTGAGGTGCTCTTTATAATTTGTATGTGAGAGGATTATTTTGTCAACCTTTCCTATTGATAAAACCATTTCTTTAGTTTTTT
>NC_057807.1:477439836-477448212 GCF_018294505.1 Triticum aestivum | reverse complement strand
CTTGGATGAAAGACATAGTTCATGTGAATCATGACTTTCCCTGCATTTTCACTTTGGTACATCATCAATAAATGTTTTGTCGAATCAGTACAGTAACACGGGAAATCATCTGGTTAGCTAATTTCTCACAAAAAAAGAGTTCCAGTTAGCTATAAGGATTCTTTAGAAAAAATTCTCAGGGACTATACTGAATCAGGGGCGAAGACTCAAATGTATAGTGATTCTTTAGACAAAAGCCGAAAAGGGTCTGATTATTGTGTCTGTTCAGTGTCAGTCCACAAATGGTTCTATTTAAATTGGAGTATGTAGTTCATTTTAGCCGATGAACTTGCTGGATCACCTCCATTGCAGGAGTTTAGCTGATATGTATTGTATGCAGATGATTACGAGCAAGATACAAGGACACAAAAAACTTAGGATGCAGAAAGGTTAGAGGCGAGCTGCCGCTAGCGCACTGTGGCGTGCTGCATCTCCCATCGGTGCTTGCGACAGAAGAACTACATCCCTGGCCTATTCATCTATGCCTCAGCTGCTGCCTCTCAAGCAATGCCAAACCTATAGGCCATAACAGGTTCAGGAGGTTTTTATCCAATGATTCAGTAACTTAACATTCTAATTTACTTGTCTTGTGCTCATGGGGCATGGTTGGTGTCTAAAGGTTATTGAAGGGGATCGTGTATGGATGCCGACATTCAGACTGGTCAGCTAAGAGGTTAGAATTACCCAAATTTCCTCTTATATATAATAGTATAATACTGCAGTGGTAGCCTCTCCTGCTATTTTCTTGTCCAGAAAAGTGTGATACTAACATTTTCTACAATTTTATCTTACTGTTATCAAAATAGATCCGGATGATTTCCTATGCTATACAACTTCACTGCATGCATACCTGATCCTCTGTTTCCTCTGTTCTCTTGGTTGGCTTTGCAGACCAGGACATGCAATCTGGAGAGGTCCTTGGTCATCAGCTGGTCCATCACGAGGTATGTCACTGAGATCATGCATGCTCCTTATTAGCTGGGGATAAAAGTTCTTAAGATTAACTGTATCATCTGGCCGCGAGACGCCGCTTTTACTGTTAGAATAACTTTAAATCTTCTCTTCAAATAATGCAATGCAAGGTTGATTTTGACATATAGATGTTGATGTCCCAAGCTGAATTTCAAGATACTCGTGGTGTTGTGGTTTAATTTGCTATACTGTTAGAATTACGCGAGGTATGCGTGTATCATCGGGGTGGTGCTGAGTCAACCAAAAGTCAGAGGGCCTAATATGTGTGCATTACCTACTGTTGTATATTTTTCAGTCGTGCACTCTGTTCTCTTAATGATTAACTGTGAATGAAATGGATGGGGGCAATAATGTTGATGTGCTAGAACAGAACTCTGGAAACTTGAATGGAAAGAACCTTTAAAGCAGGGGATTACTGAGAAGTTATGTTGCATATTGTTGTTATAAGTCCTATAGGTCTCTTAAAATGCGCTTATCCTGATTATCTCATCACTTGATTGATATGAACAAATGGTAAATTCTGTAGCTTTTTGCAATGACAGTGCACGGCTGCAGGCTTAAATTGAGCATGTTAATGTGTCACGGGAAGACTGCATTCTGAGATCAATTGATGTGTTAATCTTGAATAAAAGAAAATAGCACTAAGCTTCTCAACGTGGACACTCTCGACAGCTAGGTAATTATATAAAATATCCTTATCTATATATACTGAAGTTTATGTATGTATGTCCAATTTATCCATTAATTTACATCCTTGGTCCTCATGGTGCTGGCACTGAAGTAGATCATATGCATTTTACTGAAGTGGGAGTAATGCCAGTTCTCCACTCAGCGTAATGTCCCTGTGATATACTATGTGATTGATTCTACTTTTCCTTGATGCAACTGATGTACTGCCACACAAGGACAAATATTTTAGTTGTGTACTATATGGAAAACATGATTCTTCCATCCTGAGACTGAGTGGTTGTATTAAGAGAACCACAGCTATTTTCTTTTGCTTGCCTTGAATGGTATACTTCAATTCCACGTGCCTAAGAATAATTAAGTCGACCAAACTGGTTCTGGAACAGAGGAAGTTAGTAGCTGGGACTTATAAACACATTGTCACCTCTTGCTTAGGCAAGTACTCTACTCTTTGTAGGTGTTTGTTTCGGAAAATTGTAACGTAATCCTAGTTTGGGCTGTAATCACATATCAGTGTATCAATTGCCGATCCAGTGCAAATCTGATTCCGCTCAAAATCGTGTGTTAACATAAACCGGAGCTACCCTTTCGCGGTTATCCTAAAACTGTTACCACGTCTTCCCTGTCGAGCTCCATGGAGTTTGGCGGCGGCTCGACGTGGCGGGCTGGCGGCTGACAAGGCTGCGGTCGCCGGTGGAGACTGAATCACGCTGGTATAGCGACTGTTGCCGACGATCACGTGTGTGTTGCTGATGAGCGAGGGTGAGGACCTGTAGGCCGGGCACACCGGTTGAGGATGAAGGAGAGTGGCTGACGCCAAGGCCGAGGGAGGGGATTCGAGGCCGGAATTCTCGTCCCTATTGTCGGCGGCGCTTGATGGTGGGTGCTGGGACGCCAAGCCGAGGGAGGGGATGGCAATGATCTTGGAGATGAGGCGGTTGACGTGCTTGCCGGGGAGCTCAGGTTGGCGGCGTTAAAGCCGCTAACAGCATCTACAGCCGGACTTAGTAAATCTGGCTCCGCCAGCACTGACCAAGCACGTCTCAAATTAACTACTTTGCATCCATCTCTCTCATATTTCATCCCTTAAATCCATACCATACAAAGTATGTAAAAGAAATCCTACGTAGATGTCCACGACGACGGTGTCGGGCGTCGGCTATGCGGGCGGGTAGGAGGGCTCCGGCTCATCCTCCTCCTGCTCGACCTCATCCATGTAGGCGAACATCTTCACCTCCTTCGCGGCCTCTTGTGCCTCCATCTTCGGTTGGCGACGGCGTCTTGCCTCCGCAGCCGACTCTGACCGGAGGGAATCGAGGATGGCTTGTTGCTTCGCCTGCAGATTCCCGTCGCCAGCGTCCTCCTCATCCTCCTCCAGCTCATGCCCCTCCTCCTCCTCGTCCTCCTCCGGATCCACTTGATCCGGAGGTAGCCCCGCGGCGATCCGGGCTTCGGGCCTAGCCCAGATCTGCTCAAGGAGCTTGAGCCAGCGCTTCGGCGTTAGAAAGGGTCTGCTCCTCGCCCCGCGACAGGGGGGGGGGGGGCATGGCTACTAGCCGAACGACTGGAGTGGAAAGCGGCGGCGGCGGCGGACAGGAGGAGGAAAACGTGGATGGATTGTAGGGGGTTTCAGTACCGTCGGTCGACTTAAATAGTCGGGCAATGCACTACGTGGCCCGGCACACGGCGCCACCTGTTCGACAAAGGAGACGAGCTTCAGACCGCCGGGTTAGATGGCGTTTTCGACTGGGACCCCTTCGTCAATCTGACGTGGAGGGTGCGCCCGGATGCCCCATGCCCGTCCCATATTTAGGCTGGATATAAGGAGTTCCGGCCAGCCCGGACCCGTTTGGGTTAAAAAAATCGTGACCGAGCAGCCCGCCCGGGCCTATGAGGCGGGTTGTAGGGCTGATTACGCCACGGTTGTTTAGAGTAACCGAGCAAATTTTCACTTTTCTCCATTAACGGTGTAACTCGATTGCGTTTGCGTTTGCGTTACCTTCCGTGAACCGAACACCTCAGTCCTACGTAATCTGCGCGTCTTTCTAGAGAAGACATCTTGTCATTTGTCAACGCATTGCCTCGGAGTCGGCAGCTTGCAGGGCACGCACACGCAGCGTCGCAAAATTTAAAAATTCTAATCAGCCGCTGATGATGCCGAAATATATAATACACACACACGGGCGCGACAGGAGGCCTCCAGGGTCAGCTGCCAACCCGGCGCGACGCGCGGCGACAGCAGAAAACGGTGCCCCGCCCCGATGCTGCGTCGCAGTAAAAGCTCGCGCGTCAGTCAGACGAGTACTCCTCCCTCCCTCTGCGCCCCTGTGCCGCGCCGATGGAGTGCCATAGCTGAGGGCTGAGGCTACACACCGACAGCGGGCTACTGAAAAGGGTCGGCCTTCCATACCGCCCGTCCTCCTCTCCTCTCTTGCTCGCTCCTTGTCAAACGTTGCCGGTCCCGAGCCCCCTCGCTTCGACGCCACACCAGTACTCGCTATAAATGCACGCACATACAGCCAGCCAGCCAGCCATTGGAGGTTCCATTCCATTCTCTTCAGCCTCGTAGCCCCACTCACTCACCGGCTCCAGCTTCCTGTTCTTCCTCTTCTTCGTTGTCTTCTTCTTCGTATCTCATTCTGTCTGCTCCTCTCCGTGCTGAATCAGATGGCGGTAAGCGTGCTGTGAGCCAGGCAAAGGCATCCATGCCAGCAACTTCACTGACCCAGAATCCGAGTCCTTATTATCGTTCGGTCATGCAGAAGGCGAGGAGGCGTCGCATGCCGGCGTTCGGGGAGTGGAACTACAGCTACCACCACGACGAGCCGGAGGCGGCGGCGGCGACCGCGTGCTACGCCACGCCGGAGCCGGAGGCCTGCAGCGACGTGTGGTTCAGGTACTCACCGCCCCCGCGCAAACCCATGCCCAAGAAGCAGGCGATGAGGCGGTCCGAGGGCGACGTGTCCCGGGAGCGCTCGACGGCCAAAGGCGGCGACTCCAGGCGCGTGGTGCGGCCGGTCGACGGGGACCTGTACCAGGTGCCACCGCCGGAGCTCGCCCCCCACCGGGGGCCGAGGAAGGTATCGTACGGTCCACCAAGAAAGAATGTGTTATATTTTTGTCGTGTGCTTGGAGCTGACTGGACTCTGTTTGAATGCGGTTTTGTGCAGACGGGGGGCCTGTGGATGGGATGCCTGGGCCTCAGCTCATGCGTCGACTGAACCCAACATGTCCTGATGGTCGACGGGATGCTGCGTGCGTCTTCATCGGCTGTGTTTATTTGCCCTTTCTGTTGGATATACACTAGTTCTGTCCAGTTCGTAATATAGGTGGTTTTAGAACCTAGTAATTTTTATTACGTTCATGTGCTTTGTACTTCCGGTGAAGTTTGATAATAATAGATCTAAATCATTTTCGAAAAAAAATGTATAGTTCTGTCTCTCTCTCTGAGTGCATGCGCTTTCTTGGCTTGTGGCGCGACGGTAGTACTCCCTCCGTCCAAAAATACTTGTCATCAAAATACCATCAAAATGGATAAAAGCTAGATACATCCATTTTGATGACAAGTATTTTTGGCCGGAGGGAGTACATGGCTAGTACTGGCAACACTAGCTGTGTAACTAACATTCGTAGTAACATTTGGAATCCCTCTTCATTTTGTGTAATGTGGCAACATCTCGTCATGTGCTTCTAGTGCGTTTGTTGCCTGAAGTCATTTCTGACCAATTTTGATCTGCAAGCAGTTTATTGGGGGTGTTTGTCATCATTCGCTTCGGAGATGGCAACTGATAGACGAGTACGTACAGCCCACCGTTCTGCTGCGTGATGAGCATGAGGAGCAGTTCGCGTGGGCAATAGTTGCTGCGAGGTCTGGTGAAGCTGGTGCACGCATTGATTCTGGCAGTTGGGCAATAGTTGCTGTGAACTCACTGGTCTCTCCGCGCGTGCCAAGCAGACACACTGTCGCAGCTAGCCGTGTCATTCAACTCGATCAGTCAGCCACACACATACACACACCGTCGCAGCCGTGTGGGTCCACCGCAGATAGTGAGAGTAACCATTTCGGCATGCGCCTGCTTTGGGCGTACATAAATCGAGCAGGGCCAAAAGTAACCAATCCGTACGACGACTGAGCGAGATCGAGGTCGACCGAAGACCTGTGGCTGTGGGTGTAGTCCTTGAACTGCATAGTAGTAGTAGTAGTACAAGAACAGAAGCGCAGCGATAACTCGGACCTACCGCCCCAATCTACTACGAGTTGCTAGGTGCAACAGCGGAAAACATGTCGTGCATTTTCCCTTCTCGTTGCGTGTCCAAATTTTGGTTCAAAGTTCAAACAAAACAAGGCTTGAGTTTTTTCACCGGGAATGTTGCCCTGCCCTCCGGGTTTCATGCATGTCTTTTGGAGTCGCCGTTCCTAGCGTCGCCTCCGTTTGCCTGGGCCCGATCTGCTCCCGCGGGATCGCAACCTCCCGCGCCTCGATCGTCTGCTTTGCCGCCGCCGCCTCGGTCGCCTGCCGTGCCGATCGCGGGCAACCCGATCCCGTCGCACGACACGCCTCCGCCACCGGCCTCCTACGGCGCCTCTGGGCAGGCGGCCTACGGTGGCCCTCCAGCTCCGGCCCACTACCGCGATGCGCCCCCGGCCTCGGGGCCCTATGGCGCTCACGTCCAGGCGCCATACGGTGGCCCGTACCCTGCGCCATACGTCGCGCCGTCGACTGCGTCGTACGCGCCGTACGCTGCTGCCGCCTCGACGCCCTACGCCCTGACGCCCTACGCTGCCACCCCGACGTACGCCGCTCCTCCTGCACTCCCGTGTGGTGTGCACCCATCGGCGACTTACGGTCATCATCAACAACAATCGGCCGATGCACTCACCCCATACAGTGCCGTCCCGCCGCCTGATCTGCCGCTCTCCACGCCGATGGCCGAACCAGGGCCGTTTCACTTCGCTCATCTGGTGACGGTGAAGCTCTCTGCTGATAACTACCTCCCGTGACGCGCCCAAGTGTTGCCGCTGATGCGTAGCCACTACCTCGAGGGATATGTTGATGGCTCCCTGCCGTGCCCTCCGGCTATGGTTCCGGTACCCTCGCCCCATGGTGGCTCTGTCATGGTCCTCAACCCTGCTCATCGTCGGTGGACTGCTCAAGATCAAGCCATCCTGGGTGCTATTCAGTCTTCGCTCACTCCATCCGTGGCTGGCATGGTGGTTTTTGCCGCCACGTCGAGGGATGCATGGACCACGCTTGACTCCAGCTTCTCCTCGCAGTCGTTGGCACGTTCGTCTGCCATTTGCAACCAGCTGGGTGAGGTCAAGAAGAATGATCTCTCTGTCACGGCCTTCTTTAACAAAGTAAAAAGTTTGGCTGATACACTGTCCTCAATTGGGAAGCCACTCTGTGATGAGGAGTTTACTTCATTCATTCTCAATGGACTTGACGAGGACTATGACTCTCTTGTTGAAAACGTCAATGGACGTAAGACGCCGATGCCACCTCGTGATCTCTATGCCCGCCTCCTTAACACGGAGCAGCGGCTCGCTGCTCGCCGCTCTGTCGGAGTCTACACGAAGGGCCCTTCTGCGAACGCTGCTCTTCGCGGGGGTGCCCGTGGTGCCAAGCAGAAGCCGCCGCCGTCCACGGGCAACCAACCCCGTCCGCCCGCTCCAGCTCCTCCAACGGCTAGTCGCAAGCGGCTTCACTGCGAGGCGTGTGGTGGTGGGGTCGAGTGTCAGCTTTGCGACATTGAGGGGCACTTGGCGCCTCGGTGTCAAATTGTTTTAAATGTGATTTTCTTGGCATTGGGAACAATGGGAAGGGTAACGAGAAGCAAGCTGCTCTTGCTACACAGGAGCCCGGATTCACTCCATCGTATTCTGTGGACCCTTCCTTGTACATGGACACAGGCGCCACGGACCATTTGACGAGCCAGCTTGACAAGTTGGCCACTCGCCAGCCCTACACCGGTCCTGATCAGGTCCGCACTGCCAATGGATCAGGTATGCCCATCTCACATGTTGGTCAGGCACCCCTTCTTTCCCGTACCACTAAAACCTTGCGTCTCCTTGATGTCCTTTGTGTTCCTTCAGTCACACGTAGTTTACTCTCGGTTCCTAAATTAACTCGTGACAACAATGTGTTTGTTGAATTTCACCCTTTTCATTTTTTTTGTTAAGGACCGGGACACGAGGGACGTTCTTCTTAGTGGTCGAGCTCGCGACGGCTTATATGCGCTTCACGTGCCACGAGTGCTTGATGTGCCACGAGTGTCTCAAGTTTTCAGTGGCGTGCGGGTGTCATCGTCGCAGTGGCATTCTCGCCTTGGCCACCCTGCCACTCCCATTGTGCACCATGTGCTTCATCGTCATCGTCTTTTCATTGAGTCAAGTAATAAGGAGTTTCTAGTGTGTGATGCCTGTCAACAAGGCAAGAGTCATCAGTTGCCCTTTTCTGTATCAAGTCGTGTTGTCAAAGCTCCTCTTGAACTTGTGTTTTCCGATGTGTGGGGCTATGCCCAAACTTCTATTAGTGGGCACAACTATTATGTCAGTTTCACAGATGCTTCCAGTCGCTTTACTTGGATTTATCTTATTAAGCGCAAATCTGCTGTGTTTCATGTTTTCATGCAATTTCAAGCACATGTTGAATGATTGCTTAAGCACAAAATTATCCA
>NC_057807.1:477409705-477439733 GCF_018294505.1 Triticum aestivum | reverse complement strand
CCGTAATCTTAACACCTTCTTTCAGAAGCTTGGCATTTCACATCATGTGTCTTGTCCTCATACACATCAGCAGAACGGTGCAGCTGATTGTAAGCACCGTCATATAGTTGAAACTGGTCTAACACTTCTTGCACATGCCTCTGTCCCGTTTCAGTTCTGGAGCGATGCCTTTGTTACTGCTTGTTTTTGATAAACAGGATTCCCACACGACTTCTTCATATGAAGTCCCCTCTAGAAGTGTTGCTTCATGAAAGTCCAGACTACTCCTTCCTCAAAGTGTTCGGTTGTGTGTGTTGGCCACATCTTCGCCCGTACAATAAGCATAAACTTGAGTATCGGTCGAAAAAATGTGTGTTCCTTGGGTACAATCCTCTCCACAAAGGTTACAAGTGTCTCTACATTCCATCAAACTGTGTTTACATTTCCCGTGATGTTGTGTTTGATGAGACTGTCTTTCCTTTTTCCACACTCACATCACCTACTAACACTCCTGTCGCCGAGTTGCACTCGTTTCTAGTTTTGCCTCATCAATTTGTGGATGCTGCATATTCTCCTTTGTTGTTGCCTAACCACGGTGTAGGGACTGGACGAGGTGCTCGACTAGAGCTTCTTGATGATGACGCGCCACCTACGTCAGCTATTGCTACACCGGCTGCCCCTACTGCCACGGCGGCTGCCACCGACGTCGATCCCGTGTGCATGCCTCATGCACGTGGATCCGCTGGCGTGCCCGCGTCGCCTGGGCTGGCCACCCCCGTGGCCTCGTCACCTGGGACTGCGGCCTCGCAGTCGCCTGGGTCGGCTGACCCCGCGGCTCGGTCGCCTGAGCCGGCGGCCTCACCGAGCGACGATGCGTGCATGTCCCATGCACGTGGGTTCGCTGGAGAGCCCGTGTCGCCCGGTGCCCCTGTGTCACCTGATCCGTCGTCGCCAACCACGCCGGGCCAATGTTCGTCAACCGCTCCAGGCCCGGTGACCGTGCTACCAGACGTTCTTGTGAACTTGCCTACAGGCATGTCTTCCTCGCCACTCCTGGACAGTAGCTCCCCTGTAGTGACAGCCTTGTCGCACCTCCGCCTGTCGTCCTGCGCCCTCATACTCGCAGCAAGAGTGGCATTTTTGAACCGAAGAAGCGCACTGACGGGACTATCGCATGGCTTGCGGCTTGTGTGGCGCATGCTAAAGCTGATCCGACGACTAAACCACGACACTTTCAGGCAGCGCTTCGCATTCCACACTGGCGTGCTTCGATGGAGCAGGAGATCCATGCTCTTCAGAAGAACAACACTTGGCGTCTGGTTCCACCTCCATACGGTGTCAATATCATTGACTCCAAATGGGTATTCAAGGTGAAAAAATATGCTGATGGCTCCATTGAGAGGTACAAGGCACGCCTGGTTGCAAAGGGATTCAAACAACGGTATGGCATTGACTATGAAGACACGTTCAGTCCTATTATTAAACCAACTACTATTCGTGTTCTTCTTTCCTTGGCTGTTACTCGAGGATGGTCGCGTCGAAAACTTGATGTTCAAAATGCTTTTCTCCATGGAGTTCTGGAAGAAGAGGTTTATATGCGTCAGCCGCCAGGGTTTGTTGATCCTGACCAACCACATCATTTATGTCGTCTTGTCAAGGCTCTCTATGGTCTGAAGCAGGCCCCTTGTGCGTGGCATGCACGTCTTGGAGCTGCTCTTCGTGCGCATGGTTTTGTGCCTTCTACAGCGGATACGTCTTTGTTTATTCTTCAGCGACCTGAGATGACTATGTACATTCTGGTCTATGTTGATGATATCATTCTTGTCAGTTCATCGGCTGCTGCTACGGACCGGCTTGTGTCCTCTCTCGGTGCTGAGTTTGCTGTTAAGGATCTTGGGAGACTCCATTACTTCCTGGGTCTCGAGGTGTTTCATTATGATGGTGGCCTGACTCTTACTCAGTGGAAGTACTCTCAGGATCTTCTACGTCGTGCTGGTATGTTGCAGTGCAAGATTGCCACGACTCCTATGTCTGCCACAGACGAATTGACAGCTTTTGATGGTGACTTGCTCTCTCTTGAGGATGCCACGGAGTATCGCAGTATTGTTGGTGGGCTGCAGTACTTGCTCGTTACTCGACCAGACATATCTTTTGCAGTTAACCGTGTGTGCCAGCACCTTCATGCACCACATGATCCTCACTGGTCAGCTGTTAAGCGCATCTTGCGCTATGTTCGTCACACTGGTTCATATGGTCTCCAATTTCAGCCTGCACGTTCTGGATTGATTTCAGCATTTTCTGATGCCGATTGGGCTGGTAGTCCTGATGATCAACGATCCATGGGGGGACATGTTGTGTTCTTTGGGCCTAACTTGATCGCCTGGCAAGCTCGCAAGCAAGCTACGGTGTCTCGGAGTAGTACCGAAGCCGAGTACAAAGCTGTTGCTAATGCCACAGTTGAGATCATATGGGTGCAGTCATTGCTTCGAGAGTTGAAGGTCTCCCCAACTCAGCCGCCTGTTCTTTGGTGTGATGACATCGGTGCCACATACCTTTCATTCAATCCAGTATTTCATGCCCGAACAAAGCACATCGAAGTTGACTATCATTTTGTGAGGGAACGTGTTGCTCAAAAGCTCCTTCAGATTAAGTTTGTTTCTTCTAAGGATCAGCTTGCTGATATTTTCACTAAACCCTTGCCCTTGCCTTCTTTTGAAGGATGTCGTAGCAATCTTAACCTCCTGAGTGTTTCAGGACATAGTTAAGATTGAGGGAGGGTGTTAGACTAAGTATATATTAGATATACGTGTTGTAACATAACTTGTATTTGTACGGTTCCTTCTTATAAATATATGACAGCCATACCCACCAAGAGTATCGAGCATTGTTCCAAACCCTAATACGTCTAACATACCCAGACAAAATGATCGATTTTCTTCCTGATGGCCTTCACTGCCATGTAACTTCAGTATCGATAATATGCCAAATTTAATGTCCAAATTACATTAGTTTCTATAAGGTGTCGATTATTTTTCTCAGCATGCATGTGTTATGAATTTTGATTTGGAAAAAAATACTAGAAAAATTAAAAAAACATTTTTTGCGTGGTAGATAATTTGATGTGTGAGACCCGCTCCAAATTTCAACTCATTTGGACATCTGAGTTGCTCTCGGCAAAAAAGACAAATCAGCGCCGTCCCATGTGCCGGCGACCCTGCGGTTCTCCTGGGATGGAGTGGTCCGTGAGTGGGTCAGCATGCCCCCCATCTGGCTTAGGGCGATGCCAAGGCATGAGCGGCTCTACCTCGAATAGTGGCGGACGCGCTGGCTGGCGGAGGAGCGCGCCGACGGCGAGCGCCAGATGCAGTGGGAGCGCGAGGCAGAGGAGCGCCGCGCCTGCGGTGTGGCAGCCCAGCCGATGGCGGAGGACGTCGCCAAAGCCAGTGAGACGACATTCCCCTGGGCTAGCGTGTTGCCGATGCTCGTCGACCTCACCGGCTCCAACGATGACGACCACGACGACGAGGATGCCTAGGGTAGCGTGTGTGCCTCATTTTTTTGTTTTATTTATTAATGTTTTAAATGTAATGTGGACTCTCGCCGGAATTTATGGCCAGCATTATGTTTAATTACGTTTTAGTTTCAAAATATTTTCATTTTTTCATTTTTCGCAAGCGCATAGAAAAATGGGTCAAGACAAAGTTGGGCGCAAGCGCCGACCCAAACGTGAAACCGAACAGGGGCGTCCGCTGGACCGACCCAAACGGACGAAAAGCAGACAAAGCGCGCGTCCGTTTCGATCGCCCGGTTGAAGTTGCTCTTACCACGTCTTTGCTATCCAGCCCATGGTGTTTGGTGGCAGCTCGACGTGGCGGCTGACAAGGCATCAGGAGTGCGTCGCTGACGAGCGTGGGTGAGGACCTGTAGGCTGGGAACACCGGTGAGGATGAAGGACAGTGGCAGTCGGCTGACGCGATGCGCACCACCAGGCCCACAACCAGCTTCGGATACGCATCATGCAGCTGATCGAGGCCGGAATTCTCGTCGCTATCGTCAACGGTGGCGAGGCAGAGGCGGCGCTTGAGGGTGGAGGCTGGACGCCATGGCCGAGGCGGGGGTGGCTAGGATCTTGAAGATGAGAAGTTGATGTGATGGCCGGGGAGCTGAGGTCGGCAGCGTTAAGGGGGCGTTGATGGGGATGAACGTTGGGACCGATTGTAGAGCTGGTTACGTTACACTTCATTGTTTGGTTGCCTTCTCAAGGAGTGCATGCATTTCTTACCCGCGTTTCATACATGTCTCAACTAGTCTAGGGGAGCAAAACACACGACAAATTAACATATGCATGTTGCCCTGTTTGCCTCCATTGCATCAATGACCACTTTAAGGCCGTCTGTTTGCTTGGCCGCATATGTGCTTAAGGGATGAGCAGATGCAAACCACCTGTTTGGCTGCGTACACGTTTGTGTTCTGTTCACCCCATTTAAATGTGGTGGCCTTACCATCACGTTAGCAGCACAACAACAGGCACAACTGACAACAGATTAAGAAGCAAACAATGGAAACAAACAATGCACATGAAGGTAAACAATAGATAAAGAGGCTAACTAACAGAACTACGACCATAATTAAAGATAACAAGGGCATCCCATGCTCCCCTGCTTCACACCAGGGTGCTGATCCTGGCTAAAATATGAACAAGTTCACAACACAATTTCAAACCATCACCATCATCACCACCACATACTACTAGCAGTTTCATACTATGACTGGGTACTAAACTGACGATCTAGAGCACAAGAGCAATGTCGCTGATGCAGTTGTGGCTGGTGCAGCGCACCCTGCACATGCTTGAGCTATCATGGTTGTAGATCTGCACCTTCAGGCCAAGCCTGGAGATCCACAGGACGAGCAGGTCGCGACGAACGATCCTATGGCAGCGCAGAAGTACTGCCAGCCCTGGCCAAACACCATCTTCCCCTGGAAGTTCTGTACCTGAACCCAAAACTCGCACCACTTATTCATCAATAGCCTGACGACATGCAAGAGCTTGGCCACTAGCCACTCCTTCATCATCTCCACAAACTTGGGAGGGATTACAAGCATGGCGAGATCCTCCATGTCCTTGATCTGGATGTAGAAACACAACGGCTCTCGGGGCCCCTCCTCATGGTCGGTCCTTGAAGATCGTCCCCTTGCCCTCATGAAGGTGACCCTGATAGGCAGGTTCACCCTCTTGATCCAGCGGTTCATGGGGATCAGGTCCTCGGTGCCCTCGGTGCCAACCATGACCTGGGCTCCCTCGTCGGCTACATCCCTTTGCGTCTTCATGATCTTGTCAGGTAAGATGACATGTGTAAATGCAAGAGCATTGGGATTTGACACTAACCAATGGCAATTTCCCAAGAGCAAGTGGCACTGATCAGTTCAGTTTCCAAAACATTAATGGCATGATCTAAAGCTAGCACTGCAAGTTGTGCCCGCTTGCACATTTGACAACATGCTACATTGGTAGTAGTACCTAAACGAGCAAAGACATGGTCCTACAACGTGTATGAGCATGCACATTTATCCTACCTACCATGAACACCATGCACGTAATGAAATCATGCACATACCCTGACTATGCCAGCACCAATCTAACTTCAACATCAAGCACAAACCCTGCCTATGAACATGAAGCATATGCTGACTCCAATCTACCATGAACAGCATGAACATGAAGCATGTGCCTACCCAATGCTAACTACAATGTAACTACCTATCTTGCAAGCACCAATCTACCATTGTGGAAGAAACACCATCACCTACTATGCATGAACACCTGAGGCAGTGCACAAAGCAATAGTAGCAGTCAAGAAGGAATCTATTGGAATCGAATCCAATCCAATCGATTCCAAGCCATGACTAATGCAGAAAACCCTAATCTACATCTATGAGCAAAGGGGAAGAGGGGAGAAAACCCCGACGGGAAGGAGATGGCGGGCGAAGAGGAGGACGAGCGACAACCGTCGGCATTGCCCCGGTGCCCGTGGCCACGCGGGAGTTCAAGGAAGATGGCGCCATTGTCCATGGCCCTGCCGCATTGCCCGGAGAAAACCCTCGACTAGGGGTTAAAGAACCTGCCCACAGGGGTTCCGAGCAGCAATACAGTGGATGTCCTCTCCGGCGACACCACGGAGCCTAGGACCACAAGGTCCGGATTTAGCGGCAGAACCAGAGTGGCCCACACCGCATTGGTCGGACAAGGGCACCTAGTGCAAAACAACGATGGCACGCGGATGGCCACCATCAGGTCGATGCCTGAGTTCGCGAGGCCGACCACCCACCGCTCTTGGATGCCGTTGCTGCCGGCGTAGATGGGGGTTAGGGGACATCGCGGCGGTGGTGAGCCATCGAAGGAGAGCGGGGTGGTGAGAAGAGTGAGAGAGAGAGAGAGTTATGTGAATGGAGAAGTTGACGGTGACACGGGAGAAGGAGGGGAGTTATTAGACATCCTGTTCGTCTCCTGCACTCCTCGAGGCATGCAGTGAAGAGGCACGCGGCTGCAGCGAGACTGGCTTGGCGAGAAACTGCTGATTCGGCCGTCACATGCGGGCCTGGCCCGAGAGTGATTTAAGTTCCATGCGGCTTGAGCAGTAAATGCAGCCCAGATAATGAAACAAATGTTTTCTTCCCGCGCGGGTCTGGTTAGACCTAAGGCCAACTCCAACGCACGACCCCAAATGGATGTCTGTTTTGTCCGGATTTTGACTGTTTTGGGGTGGTATGGGGCCATGTCCGCCTGGATTCGTGGATGCGGCGGATGGGCGCCCAATGCAAGGCTGCATTTCAGACGCATCTCGTCTGTTCACCAGCACAGTAGATAAAATGGAAATGATGCATATGAAATGGTTCAAATCAAACATAGCTCCCAAATAGTCTTTACAACCCAATCGAAATTTGTTTGCATGACAAGAAAACAATATCAAATAGTCTTACAACCCAATCAAAATTTGTTTGCATGACAAGAAATTAAACTCATAGATCTACTGGTTGCCAATGTGAGTCCACACGTGCTCAACCAAGTCATCCTAGAGCTGGACATGAGTATGCCAATCACGCAACTCCCGATGAAACTCGACAAACTGTTCAAAGAGGTTGCATGAGGTAGATGCTCAGGCTCAACATTTTTACCCTGGAAATCAAACCCTTGGTCGTAGATTCTATCATCACGCTCATCCTCCACGATCATGTTGTGCATGATCACACAAGCAATCATCACCTCCCAAAGCTTCTTCGTGTTCCATGTTAATGCAGGGTTACGAACGATACCCCACCGATACTGAAGCACACCGAAAGCATGCTCCACATCCTTCCTAGAACTCTCTTGCATTTGGGCAAACCTCTGTCTCTTCTCTCATTGTGGATTGGGTATGGTCTTCACTAGAGTGGACCACTAAGGATAGATGTCATAAGCTAGGTAATATCACTTTTTTAATGGTGGCAATTAACCTCAAAGTTGACCTCTAGGGAGTGTCTTTCCACAAGCCTTGCAAACACCTGAGGCCGCTGAAGAACACTAATAACATTCTGAGAACCAGCCATGCCAAAGAAAGAATGCCATATATATCTAGAGATCTTGTGAAGCCACAACTTCCAGTATAACAGTGGCACCTTTCACATGCCCCTTGTACTACCTCTGCCAAGCAAATGGACAGTTCTTCCACTTCCAGTGCATACAA
Organism: Triticum aestivum; assembly: GCF_018294505.1. Classification (NCBI taxonomy): domain Eukaryota; kingdom Viridiplantae; phylum Streptophyta; class Magnoliopsida; order Poales; family Poaceae; genus Triticum; species Triticum aestivum. Next base: position 477,432,030 of record NC_057807.1, on the reverse strand, counting down.
TCTATACTACCAAGCATGCCCAAAAAGCCCCTCTCAGCATTGATTGCCAACAACCTCTCTGTATCAGCGGCATTTGGCTCTCTAAGGTACTCTGGGCCGAACACTTCCACCACGGCTATGCAAAAACTATACAATGAGAGGAGACACATGGACTCACTCATGCGAACATACTCATCCACAAGATCACCAGCAATTCCATATGCAAGCTTGTGGATAGCCGTAGTGCATTTCTGGTATGAAGAGAAACCAAGCTTGCATAGAGCATCCTCTTGGCACTCAAAGTATGGGTCATGCACGACCACTTCCTCGCGAATACGATTGAACACATGCCTTCTCATTCAAAATCAGCGACGAAATTGATGTGACGTAAAGAGTGCACCATCCTTGAAGTAATCGACATAGAGAAGGGTGTGGCCTTTCTCCCTATTGCGGTCCAAGGCCAGAGCATGGCCGAGGATTAATCCCTTGTACCGAGGCCGCTTCCTGATACGCCCATTTTGCACCATGTTTTCCTACTGTTATTTATAATGTTTTTATACATAATAATGCCTTTTAGAGTATCTATAATGCCTTTTCTCTCATATTATGCAAGGTTTACACAAAGAGGAAGAATACCGCCAGCTGGAATTCTGGACCTGAAAAAGCTATGTCAGAGTTACCTATTCTGCACATCTCCAAATGTGCTGAAAATTTACGTATAATTGTTTTGGAATATATGAGGAATATTGGAGCAAATAACTACCAGAGGGGGCCCACCAGGTGGGCACAACCCTCCTGGGCGCGCTAGGGAGCCTAGGCGCGCCCTGGTGGGTTGTGCCCTCCTCGGCCCACCTTTAGTGCCCCTCTTTTGGTATATAAGACATTTTGACCTAGAAAAAAAATGAGGAGAGGACTTTCAGGATGAAGCGCCGCCGTCTTGAGGCGGAACTTGGGCAGGAGCACTTTTGCCCTCCGACGGAGCGATTCCGTTGGGGGAACTTCCCTCCCCGAGGGGGAAATCATCGTCATCATCATCACCAACAACTCTCCCATCTTAGGGAGGGCAATCTCCATCAACATCTTCAACGACACCATCTCCTCTCAAATCCTAGTTCATCTCTTGTGTTCAATCTTTGTACCGAAACCTGAGATTGGTGCTTGTGGGTGACTAGTAGTGTTGATTGCATCTTGGAGTTGATTACTATATGGTTTATTTGGTGGAAGATTATATGTTCAGATCCATTATGCTATTTAGTACCCCCTCTGATCTTGAGCATGATTATTATTTATGAGTAGTTACTTTTGTTCTTGAGGTCACGGGAGAAGTCATGTTGCAAGTAATCATGTGAACTTGATATGTGTTCGACATTTTGACGATATGTATGTTGTGATTCCCTTAGTGGTGTCATGTGAACGTCTACTACATGACACTTCACCATATTTGGGCCTAAGGGAATGCACTGTGGAGTAGTTGTTAGATAATGGGTTGCTAGAGTGACAGAAGCTTAAACCCTAGTTTATGCGCTACTTCTAAGGGACTGATTTGGATCCAAAAGTTTAATGCTATGTTAGATTTTATGTTAATACTTTTCTCGTAGTTGCGGATGCTTACGAGGGGGTTACTCATAAGTATAAGGTTTGTTCAAGTAAGAACAACACCTAAGCACCAGTCCACCCACATCTCCCCTAATAATAAAGCATCTATTGCTTCTGGTGGTACGTCACCTGATTTGCCCTTAAAGTTGCTAAATATTACCCGCCAATGCCACCTATAAATGAGGAAACATGTTTCAGTTTTTTTCGCGGCGGTGGTTACTGGTTTATCTAGATGCGGTGTCCCAAAGATAGTAAGATGACTCAAGTTGTGCATTGGCCCGGGCGTTGGTCTTGTATCCGTGTGACGCGTGTTCGAGCCTTGGCTCTCTCATCTTTTTCATCTTTTTTGTTTTTCCCTGACAGATTAAAATGATCTTCAAAATATTCATCTTTCAAACACTAACTCAAAATATAACATGCTATATATGAAAAAATACATGAGAAAAAAACACCAGATCAAAATATAACATGTTATATATGAAAAAACATGAGAAATGTATATAAATTTTAAATATACATACATACATACATACCTGAAAAATCCTTTTGCCAGCCTAACTTTTTTTTACGTCTAACAAATTAAAATGGTCTTAAAAATATTTATCTTTCAAACACTAACTCAAAATATAACATGTTATATATGAAAAGAAAACCGAGAAAAATGTGTATACATTTTAAATATACATACATACATACCTAAAAAATCCTTTTGTCGGCCTAATTTTTTACGTCGCATTCGTCCGAGTCAGGCACAAACCATACCATTTATACGTGTATGCATTCCATGGAGAGACCGGGAGAAGAAGTACTGCTACCGCAACTTTTGATCGCCCTAAACATACTTATGATTTGGCATTGATTAGTCTACAAGTTTACAATGAGATAGGGAGCTCGTAGATGTTTGGAACCAGGCTGGCTCTGCATGCCTCGCTTCCCTCGAGTGGGAGCTCACAGGAGAAGCAGCTCTCTGACTGGGAGGTTGACACGGCCATCAATGTTGAATCGGTCACTCACATATCTTCTTTGACTTAGAGCTCAAGTTGATGTACATGCCTTTGCCTACTGACCAACTGACCATCAACTACAACAACACATGCAGTAACGGATGTTGCAAAAGCTAGGTAGATGCTTTCTACGGGACCATACAGTATTTGACACGTACTCCCTCTGTAAAGAATTAAATGCTCTTATACTTCTTTATAGAGGAAGCACTATTTTTCAAGTTGAATATATTTGTAGGTAACCTATATCTTTCTTACCCTTCATCGTCGATGGTACCAAATATTTCCATATGCATCATCCCACCCAAATATATTGACGCGACATCACAGCCTTCTATTGCAGCTATAATTATTACCATCAAGGGATGTGGACACTAGCTCCACGAGGAGCATTTGGTTATATAACCCAGATACAAGCAAATCAAAATCATTAATTGTGCTTACAAGGAAAGTAAAATAGATCACTGCTCCAGTTATTAAGATGGCACTCAGAGTAGGCCTTGACCTCCACCTCTCCTTTCTAACTGGCATTTGCTCAGTATGACGATGAATAAAACTTGCAAAAGGGAGGAAGGATGAACAGGTTGATGACAATGACGAGACAGAGCAATTGTGATAAGTGACAAAACATAATTTTGTTACCCCGTTGCAACGCACGGGCTCTTTTGCTAGTATTAAATTATCAAAGTAGCGAACACAAATCAAACCAACATGATGAAAGTGATATGATGAAATTCCCGTGTACCCTCAAGAATGCTTTGCTAATCATAAGAGACCATTTTGGCTTGTCCTTTGCCACAAAAGGATTTGGCCACCTTGCTGCACTTTATTTACCATTACCCTTACTTGCTCGTTTCAAATTATCTTGCTATCAAACTATCTGTTACCCACTATTTCAGTGCTTGCAGAAAATACCTTGCTGAGAACCACTTGTCATTTCCTTCTGCTCCTCGTTGGGTTCGACACTCTTACTTATTAAAAGGAGTACGATTGATCCCCTATACTTGTGGGTCATCAAGGCTCTTTTCTGGCGTCGTTGCCGGGGAGACATCATCAACATATATCAAGTTCCTAATCACAAATCTTATCTCCTTGCAATTTATATTATTTGCCATATGCCTCTCGTTTTCATATCCCCCACTTCACAAAAATTTGCCGTTTTATTCACTCTCTTTTTGGTTCGCCGTTTTCTCGTCAGGTTTGTTTTTGCGTGCATTCTTGTTTCCGTAGTCACGATGACTCAAGAGAACACCAAGTTGGGTGATTTCTCCAATACCAACAATAATGATTTTATTAGCACTGCGATCGCTCCTCCCGCCACTAGTGCGGAATCTTGTGATATTAATGCCGCTTTGTTGAATCTTATTATGAAAGATCAGTTTTCTGGTACTCCTAATGAGGATGTTGCGTCCCACCTTAACACATTCATAGAATTATGTGATATGCAAAAAAAAAGATGTGGACAATGATATTGTGAAGTTGAAATTATTTCTGTTTTCTTTGCGAGATCGTGCAAAAGTTTGGTTTTATTCTATGCCTCGCAATAGTATCGATTCTTGGGATAAATGCAAAGATGCTTTCATTACTAAGTATTTTCCACCCGCGAAAATTATTTCCCTTAGAATTCAAATCATGTCGGCGCCCTAGAGATCGGTTCGAAGCTGGTCCAGCGCAGTGTAGGCCTCCTCCAGCAGCCCGAGCCTGATGGGTGGGGTGCAGTCTGCCAATGCGAGAGCCTGGGGAGGAGGCGGCACCGGCGCCTGGATTGGCGACGTAGTAGTAAGGTCAGCAGGGGGCTCCGGAGCCCCTGAACCTCCCGCGGGTGCAACGGGGACGGGCGGCTCAGGAGTCTGCTGAGCCATGGAGGCAACCTTCTCCCGAGGCTTTGCCATCGTGCATTGAGGGGCCCGCTTCATCATGGGCAAGCGCGAGGCACACTCCTTTGTCTGTGCCAGGGCCATCAGGGCCGTGGCAGACGGCGTCGCCTCCGGGGTGCCGGACACCTCCTTCCTCTTCTTCAGCATGGTCTCCATCCTGGTCACCCGAAGGGGAGTGTTGTGGGCACGACATCAAGTATATATGGCAAATGACAACAAGGCAAGATACTTATTCGTCAGCAGCGATGTAACCCGTTTTCCTGGCTAGGGCCAGGGCGCCCCGAACCTTCTTGAGCGCAGGTTTCATCGCACCCTAAGAATCGGCAAGGCACTCGACGGCTGGCCTTAGTACGACAGCGACATGTGACGAGGCAGAGGTGTCGATTCAAGGAAGGGATGCTGTCGTGCCCTTCTTTGGGGTTGCTCGTCCCAGCTTCCGCACGGGGTGGCCCCAGACCTCGTGACAACCCCAGTGGAGCGTGACTCCTCGACTGGGGGCTCAGCGGCATCGTCATCATCGGAAAGGCTGCGAAGAAGCTCGCTCTGTGACGGGGGAGAGGTCTCTGTCGCATCGTCCACAGTCGCCCCTGAGTCCTCCTCCCCCTTCTCCCTGGAGTCATCATCGTAAGACACTGGTACCAGGGAGTTGGGAGCTCAGGCGGCACGAGCCCCAACTCATTGAAGATGGGCATGGCGGCGGCCAGGTCCGCCTCGTTGCCACGATGGTACAATGGGATGTAGGCTGCCGGGAGGCTACCCGGATCCTTCTCGAGCAGGGTGAGCACGACCTTGCTAAGCTCTTCGTCTGTCGAGATCCCCGGGCGCAGCCGGATGTCGTCCTTTGCGCCCTTGAAATCCCACATAGGGCGTGGGTGTGCTTGGAGCGGGGCCAGACGCTGCGTTAGGAACTCGTTAACGAGCATGGCCCCTGTCAGCGCCCCAGACACCATGTCTGCCTTCATCTTCCTTAGGACCGGCGCCGCCCGGGCGTCGGTGAGCTTCTCATGACCCCACCAGTCGAGCTTCTTCGGCAGCCCAGTCGGCAATTCCAGATGCGCATGGGAGCCCTTGGCGTCCATGAAGACCCACTTGCGCTGGAAGTTCTCCACCTTCTTCCTGGCCCTCAGAAGCGTGTTGCCGCTGTGGGTCGCGGCAAAGGAGACGCAGCCGAAGCGATGGGTCGGGTCGTGCATCCGGAGATAGAAGAAGTGGCGGAGGAGCGCCATGGAGGGCATCACTCCCACGAACGCCTCGTAGTAGAAGGCAAAGATGGACAAGAGAAGGATGGAGTTGGGCTGCAGATGCAAAGCCTGAATCTGGTAGTGGTCAAGGACATCGATGAAGAACCTAGAGAAGGGCGGGACGAGCCCCGTGAATATGTTATGGAGGAAGAAGGGATAGAACGTCCCCGCCAAGGTCCGAGGGTCGATGGAGCCGGCCAGGAGCATCGTCTCCCTCCCCTCGTTGTCGTTGCTCGTCGTCAGCGGGAGTGCGGCGGTGAAGTGCTTCCTCTCGGTGATGGAGGTGTTGGGGAACGTGGTAATTTCAAAAAAATCCTACGATCATGCAAGATCTATCTATGTGATGCATAGCAACGAGAAGGGAGAGTGTGTCCACGTACCCTCGTAGACCAAAAGCGGAAGCGTTTAGTTCACGTGGTTGATGTAGTCGAACGTATTTGCTATCCAACCGATCCAAGCACCGAACATACGGCACCTCTGCGTTCAGCACACTTCAGCTCAGTGGCGTCCCACGAACTCTAGATCCAGCTGAGGTCGAGGGAGAGTTTCGCCAGGACGACGGCGTGGTGATGGTGATGATGAAGTTACCGGCGCAGGGCTTCGCCTAAGCACTACGATGGTATGACCGAGGTGGAAATCTGTGGAAGGGGGCACCGCACACGGCTAAAAGATCAACTTGATCAACTTGTGTGTCTATGGAGTGCCCCCTTCCCCCGTATATAAAGGAGGGGAGGAGGGGGCTGATGATGATATACACATAGGGTAGGGTCATAGGCCTGACCTATACGCCCTACCCAAGGTCATTACCCTAGAATCAAAGACATCCAAGGGACAGCAGGGAGTACCAATTGAAGTCGTCGAGTGCAATCCACTCGACCAGTCATATCACTCGGGTATCCCCCCCTCCTGGTACCACTCGACCAAGATGAAGTCATTCGAGCATACGAGAAACCATTCAACCTACAAAAGACCAGGAGTCTCACAAGATAGTAACAGTCAGGCGTTCACTCTATAGTCTTAAAGATCATTAACAACACTTTATAGCTGGCGTTATCAATAACGCCCTATCTTTATGTACATTGAACTCCCGTAACGGAGGTGGGCTGGGGTCCTGGAGCACTCTATATAAGCCACCCCCTCCTATGGGACAAGGTTTCGCACCCCCTGTAACACACACTCTCATATTCCAGTCGACCGCCTCAGGGCACCGAGACATAGGGCTTTTACCTCCTCCGAGAGGGGCCTGAACTCGTAAAATCTTGCATACAATCTCACCGTAGCTAGGACCTTGCCTCCTCATACGTACCCCCTATACTTACTGTCAGACTTAGTACCATGACAGTTGGCGCCATCGTGGAGCAAAGCGTCTTAGCAACTTCCGGCGAGGTTGCATTTTCTTCGATCTTCATCAACATGGTTTCCGGTGGCAGTTTGATCATGGGCCACGAGTTCCGACTTGGGGCGCTCACTTTCGTCGTTGACGACTCCGCCTGGCTCCAGGAAGCCGGCCTCGACATCGAGGCCCTCCCGATCCGTGGTTCATCGCACTTCCACGTGAGTGCCTGCGGCGTCCTCCTTCGGCAGCCGTCGACCCCATGTCAGTCAGTCCTCGCGTCGTCGTCTCACTCTGCTGGACGCCACCGCAAGCGATCTGGTCGATCACGACTCCAACGGTGGGTGAAGCACGCGGTGGCTCGTTAGGCGTTCACCCCCAAGTCGCGGCGATTGAGCCCGACGTATTTCACTGCGGTTTAGTCGACCTGTCGACTGATTTCGCAGACACCTTTTTCGAAAGCGGGAGTTGTGACCCTGTGGCGGAAGTCCTCATGGTCGACTCCCATCGCGGCCCACCTGGTTTTCGTCGCAGCGGCGGCGACAGTGACGGCGACGACACATCATTCGGCCATGAGGAGTATCAGCCCCAACCTCTCAGCTCGCAGCAGAGGGAGGAGCTGCACCGCCGCAACATGGAGGCTCTCCAGAACCCCATCTTAGGGGAAACCGCCGAGGCTCGGGCCTTGGAGGCAGTGTGCCTAGCCACGCTGGCCGAGCGTACTCGTTTGGATAATCTCCAACATTCTCTCAATGAGCGTGCCTGTCGACTGATCCCCGAGTCCAGTCGGCGTCCACGGCAATTGTTTCCACTAGAAACTCAGGTATTCCGCACACGGATTCAGAATCTTGCAGCTGTTGCAGGTATCACAGAGTCCATTCAGCCATCCCGTTCAAAGGCTGGAAGAGGCTTGGAACAGATCAGGGCGCTGCTCTAAGCAACAGGAGACCGAAACTCCGCCGTGTCCTAGTCACGAAATAGAATTCATAGAAGATCAGTAAGGGCACACACTGTTCAGTCGGCACATAGTCCTAGGTCGCCATTGCAACGTGGAGATCGTGATCGCCGCCAAGATCGACACATGGGAAGAGCTCATGGAGAGTATGATCATGAGTACTCCCGTGACAACCACCGTCGAGTGCCTTCGCCCCTTCTGAGGGGCGAGTCATACGCGCCCCGGAGGTATGATGACAGGCGTCCATACGGAAATGACCGCAGAGTTCCAGTCGACCCCAGAGAGCCCGACTTTGACGCAAGGTCAGCCCTTGTGCAGGGTTTGGTCGATCAGAATAGAGCATATAGAGAAGGGCTGGATAGAGACAGGCCCAGTGGAAGCAGGGTCCATGTCTCCGCCCAGAGTGTTTCGGAAGAGCCATCAGAGCTGTTGAGATCCCTCATAACTTTAGATTGGCGACTGGCGTCAGTAAGTTCACAGGGGAGTCAAAGCCCGATACTTGGCTTGAATATTACCGAGTGGCTGTGCACATTGGTGGCGACAGCGATGAGGTGGCCATGAAGCACCTCCCTCTGATGCTTGAAGGTTCTGCGAGGGCTTGGCTGAATCAGTTGGCCCCTGGGAGCATTTTGAGTTGGGATGAGTTGGCCCGAGTGTTTACCAGAACATTTGAGAGCACCTGCAAGAGACCTGCTGGTCTACCGGAGCTGCAGCATTGCATGCAGAAACCGAATGAAACCTTGAGAGACTATATCCAGAGATGGATCACTCTGCACCATACAATGGAGAATGTGTCATATCACCAAGCAGTCTGTGCATTCAAGGAAGGCGTTCGGTACAGAGAGCTCAATCTGAAGTTCGGTCGGACAGGAGATATGTCCCTGACTCGGATGATGGAGATTGCCACCAATTACGCTAACGACGAAGAAGAAGACCGACACCGTAGTGGTAAGAACATACCAGTCGCCCAGGACACTGGAGGAGGAAATTCCAGTCGGAAGCAGAAGCGAAAGGCTGAGGCAGCAGGCCCTGCCGAGGCAGCAGTGTTGAATCAAGGAAAGTTCAAGGGGAAGCCCAAAGGGCCTTGGATCCCCAAGAAGGTGAAGGACCAAGCAGGAAATGATGTGATGGATTTGTCGTGTCATATTCACACCAAGAAGGACGAGGAGGGGAACCTGGTTCTCCCCAAGCATACGACTCGACAATGTCGACTCTTAATCCAGAGTTTTCGAGAAAGCCAACCCAATGAAAAGGACAAAGGGTCCGATAAGGAAGAAGATAAGGATGATGATGGTGGTTACCCCAATGTCAATGCCACCTTGGTGATTTTTGCTGATCTTGAGAGCAAAAGTCGACTGAAGGTCATTAACAGAGAGGTGAACATGGTTGCTCCGACAATATCAAAGTATTTGAAGTGGTCAAAAAAACTCCATTACATTCGACCAGTCCAACCACCCGCCACGCGTAGCTACCCCTGGGCGGCAAGCGCTGGTGGTCGACCCAGTCGTTGGGGGCACCCGACTGACCAAGGATTTGATGGATGGTGGCAGTGGTCTGAATATCCTGTATGCTGAGGCTCTCAAAGGAATGGGCATTCTGATGTCCAAACTCAGCGAGAGCAACATGCGATTCCACGGAGTCATCCCAGGAAAGAAAGCCGACTCACTCGGTCAGATAACTGTTGACGTGGTTTTCGGCGATGAGAAGAATTACCGCAAGGAAAAGTTGACATTTGAGGTTGCGGATTTCCAGAGTGCCTATCATGCCATTCTGGGCAGACCTACCTATGCTAGCTTCATGGCTCGACCGTGTTATGTGTACCTCAAGATGAAGATGCCTGGCCCCAGGGGCGTGATAACGGTTTTAGGTAACCTTCAGAGAGCAGAAGAATGTCTTTAGGACGGTGCAAAGATAGCAGATGGGCAGATGGCAGCATTAGAGTTTCAAGAGTACCAAAAAACTGCAGATCCGAGTGATTTGCTGCGTGCCAAGAGGCCTGCCTTGGAGTCCGCATTTCAGTCAGCCGGCGAGACCAAGCCAGTCCACATTCACCCGACCGACCCCAATGCTGCTCCGACCCATATCTCAACTAAACTTGACAACAAATAGGAAGAAGTGCTCATCCAGTTCCTCCGTGAGAACCGAGACATCTTTGCATGGAAGCCATCTGACATGCCAGGTATACCCAGGGGACTGGCTGAGCACCATTTGTGAGTCAACCCAAAGGCAAAACCCGTTAAGGAGCATCTTCGTCAGTCCGCCACGGAGAAGAGAAAGGCAATTGGCGAGGAGGTGGCTCGGCTTCTGGCCGCTGAGTTCATCCGCGAGATATACCACTCCGAGTGGCTTGCCAATGTCGTTATGGTTCCCAAGAAAGATAAATCACTCCGAATGTGTATTGACTTCAAGCACATCAATCGGGCCTGCCCGAAAGATCATTTTCCTCTGCCCCACATCGACCAGATAGTCGATTCAACTGCGGGATGCGAGCGATTGTCCTTCTTGGACGCTTATTCCGGGTACCATCAGATCCGACTGTATGGACCTGATGAGATAAAGACAGCTTTCATCACCTTGTTCGGGTGTTTGTGCTATGTTACTATGCCCTTTGGCCTCAAGAATGCTGGTGCCACACTCATGTGCTTGATTCAGAAGTGCCAGCTCACTCAATTCAGTCGGAATGTGGAAGCATACATGGATGACATAGCGGTTAAGTCACGCAAAGGTTCCGACTGCTGACTAACCTTGCTGAAACCTTTGCCAACTTAAGAAGGTATGATATCAAGATCAATCCATCAAAATGCACATTCGGAGTCCCCGGCAGAAAGTTGCTCAGTTTTCTCGTTTCTGAACGAGGAATCGACGCGAATCCAGAGAAGATTGGCACAATCCTCCGAATGAGACGCCCAGTGCGTGTGCAGTTCAGAAGTTTACTGGTTGTTTGGCTGCATTGAGCCGATTCATCTCATGCCTCGGTGAAAAGGCATTGCCTCTTTACCGACTGATGAAGAAGTTTGACAAGTTTAAGTGGAATGACGAAGCTGAAGCAGCGTTTGAAGAGCTCAAAGCCTTGCTTTCCACCCAGCCGGTGCTTGCTGCTCCAGTTAGCAAGGAGCCTTTACTGCTTTACATCGCGGCCACGGGACAAGTTGTTAGCACAGTGCTCACAGTCGAGTGGGAAGAAGGCAAGGCCTTCAAAGTTCAACACCCCGTGTATTACATTTCAGAAGTCCTAACCCCCTCCAAGCAGAGATACCCTCACTATCAGAAGCTTGTTTATGGGTGAGGGAGTCCTGGACTAGGGGGTGTCCGGATGGCCGGACTATGACCTTTGGCCGGACTCCCGGACTATGAAGATACAAGATTGAAGACTTCGTCCCGTGTCCGGATGGGACTTTCCTTGGCGTGGAAGGCAAGCTTGGCGATACGATATGAAGATCTCCTCCCATTGTAACCGACTCTGTGTAACCCTATCCCTCTCTGGTGTCTATATAAACCGGAGAGTTTTAGTCCGTAGGACGAACAACAATCATACCATAGGCTAGATTCTAGGGTTTAGCCTCTCTGATCTCGTGGTAGATCAACTCTTGTAATACCCATATCATCAATATCAATCAAGCAGGAGTAGGGATTTACCTCCACCGAGAGGGCCCGAACCTGGGTAAAAACATCGTGTCCCTTGTCTCCTGTTACCATCCGCCTAGACGCATAGTTCGGGACCCCCTACCCGAGATCCGCCGGTTTTGACACCGACATTGGTGCTTTCATTGAGAGTTCCTCTGTGTCGTCACCTTTAGGCCCAATGGCTTCTTCGATCATCAACCACGACATGGTCCAGGGTGAGACTTTTCTCCCCAGACAGATCTTCGTATTCGGCGGCTTCGCACTGCGGGCCAATTCGCTTGGCCATCTGGAGCAGATCGAAAGCTACGCCCCTGGCCATCAGGTCAGGTTTGGAAGCTTAAACTACACGGCCGACATCCATGGGGACTTGATCATCGACGGATTCGAGCCACGGCCGAGCGCGCCGCACTGTCATGATGGGCATGATCTAGCTCTGCCGCCGAACAGCGCCCAGAGTGCCGCTCAGGTGTCCGCTCCGTCTATTAGCTCGGAGCCGACTGCGCTAGTTGGGGACGGACGGTTTGACGCCGCCCCAGGAGCCGCAATCTCTACGGCGATAGAGCCAAACACCGGTTTAGTCCTTTGCAAGGCCAGTGACTCCAAGGTGCCGGACTCCTGTCCGGATTCTGAACCTTCCGCACCCCTTCCGATCGAACCCGATTGGGCTCCGATCATGGAGTTCACCGCCACGGACGTCTTTCAGCACTCGCCCTTTGGCGATATCCTGAATTCACTAAAGTCTCTCTCTTTGTCAGGAGAACCCTGGCCGGACTATGGTCAGTACGGTTGGTATGCGGACGATGAAATTCGAAACCCACCCACCACCCACTTTGTAGCCACTGTTGATGATTTAACCGACATGCTCGACTTCGACTCCGAAGACATCAACGGTATGGACGCCGATGAAGGAGACGATCAACAACCAGCACCTATATAGGGCACTGGAAAGAAACCCCATCATACGATGTATACATGGTGGACACACCCAAAAGAAACAATGATGAGGATCAAAAGGGCGCAACCAGGGATTGCTCCCTCGAAAAACAACCAAAGCGGCGGCGTAAGCGCCGCGCCAAGCCCCACCTTGACAAAGACCCAGCCATAGAGCAGGGCGAATCAACGGAAGATGAACATGCCATTGAGCAACCATCCAAACAGGGCGGACAAATCGAACAATCCGTCCCCGGGAAAGATAATAGTCCGGACGACCTCACGCTGGACAAGTTGCTGGAACACCAGAACCTCCACCAAAGGCTCGTCGCCACTGCACGTAGCCTGAAAAAGCAGAAGCGGAAGCTCAAAACAGCGGAAGATGCACTCAGAATCAGATGGGGCAAAGTACTCAATACCGGACACAAGTACGGCAACAGTCATCACACAAAGAGCTATCCGAAGAGGAAATTACTACCGGAATTTGATGAAGAGGCTTTAGAGCCCCCACAGTCAAAAAACAAGGAAGCCACCAGGCGGGATAGACGATCCCACGATCGATATCAAGCGACAAAAGGCGCCACACTCAATACGGCATGTGATCCGCCCAAGGATTCGCATCAAAAAACTGGTCCAACCAAATCCATCTATGGGCTAAGAAAGCAAGCTCCAGCGAGCAATGCAACACAAAAAATATCCGAACATCGCGGCACACCTACATACAGGGGCGCCGCGCATCCCCTATGTTTTACCGATGAGGTATTGGATCATGAATTTCCAGTGAGATTCAAGCCCGTAAACATAGAAGCATACGACGGAACAACAGACCCTGATTCTGGATCGAGGATTATATCCTCCACATACACATGGCCAGAGGAGATGACCTTCACGCCATAAAATAGTTACCCCTTAAGCTCAAAGGGCCAGCCCGGCATTGGCTTAAAAGCCTTCCCGAAAACACCATGGGAAGCTGGGAAGCGCTCGAGGATGCTTTCCGGGCAAATTTTCAAGGGACCTATGTCCGACCTCCGGATGCAGATGATCTGAGTCATATAACTCAGCAGCCCGGAGAGTCAGCCCGGAAACTCTGGAACAGATTTCTTACTAAAAAGAATCAGATAGTCGACTGTCCGGACGCCGAGGCCCTAGTAGCTTTCAAACATAGCGTCCAAGACGAATGGCTCGCCAAACACCTCGGCCAAGAAAAGCCAAGAACAATGGCCGCATTAATAAGCCTCATGACCCGCTTTTGCGCAGGAGAGGATAGCTAGTTGGCAAGAAGCAGCACCAGCGACCCGAGTACATCCGAACTCAGAGATGGAAATGGGAAACCACGCCGTAACAAAGAACAGCGCCGGGTCAAGGATAACAGCCTGAGGAGCACGGCAGTCAATGCCGGATTCAAAAGCTCTCGGCAAAATCAGAAGAAGCCGCCCCCCAAAGATGACAGGACGAGCTATCTAACCTCAACAAAATCCTGGACAAAATATGTCAAATCCACAGTACCCCCGGGAGACCTGCAAACTATACCCACAGAGACTGTTGGGTCTTCAAGCAGTCCGGCAAACTTAACGCCGAACACAAGGGGCTCGACACGCCAAGCGAGGATGACGACGCACCCCCCAAGCAGAACACCAGAGAACAAAAGAAGTTCCCACAAGAAGTCAAAACAGTAAATTCACTTCAGATGACAAAAGGGAAAAACAGAATGGCGCCACGCGCCGTACGCCCCGCCCCAGAGGAGTACCGCCACTGGTTGTTACAACCAATCACCTTCGATCATCAGGATTACTCCAGAGGGGTCCGGAACGCAGGCTGGGCTGCCTTGGTCTTGAATCCGATTATTGACAGACTCCAATTTACACAAGTCCTTATGGACGGCAGCAGTGACCTAAACCTGTTATATCAGGACACAATCCGCAAACTAGGGGTCAACCCAACAATAATTCACCGTGGCAACACTTCCTTTCAAGGAGTCACGCCGGGCCCAGATACCCAGAGTATGGGTTCCCTTTCATTAGAAGTCACGTTCGGCTCAACCGACAACTTCCGAAGCGAAAATCTAACCTTCCACATCGCCCCATTCATAAGTCGCATCAAGCACTACTGGGACGTGAAGCTTTCGCCCGCTTTAATGCAATACCGCATTATGCATCCCTTACACTCAAAATGCCCGGTCCACGAGGCATCATCTCATTAAAGGGAAATATCAATTGATCCCCAAAGTACGGGTAACGGTGCGGCCGCCTGGACAGCCGCACACTAATCCAGCCCTACTATCCCGGACACGGCTTGACGAGTCCGGCGTAAACATATGAAGGTTTAATAGCCGCATAACCCTGTACAAGGGGCTCCGCGTGTTTATGCCAGAAGACAATACGGCTCAATTTTGCTCATGTCTCTATACTACATTTTCGTTATTTTAGCATAGATTTCTTGCACGATTATTTTTTACTAAGTTCCTCTCTTTCGCAGACGAACACCATGCTACGCCCGTCCAGGATACGGCACAACGGATACATAGGCGCAAACGTGCAGTAGGGACCCGTTTTAAGGATTCTTTTCAGATTAAGACGCTGCGTAAACCTTTTTTACTGTCTCTTGTTGACAAGATCCCCCGGTTTTCGCTATAACCGAGGAGGAGGCTGGCGTCTTGGCATGTGGCCACGCCAGAATTTTGCGCGTACCTGGACACCAGGGGCTTTTTTACCAAGGGCTTCGGTTCGGCCCGTCTTCATAAAGACCGAATACCTTAGGGAGTGTTCGGCGTTGCAAGTTTGGCCTTATATGCATCAGTTCCGAATCATGTCTTTGGTCAAATGTTGGGTTTGCCCGGCTCCTGTGTTTTGCTGCCTTACGTTCTGTTATATTGGCTAACGCGGCACCAGGAGAACTACTGCGATTGTGCCCCGGTTCGGCCAGGCGAGCACCTCAGTAGAGAAAGCCGAAAACTGACTGTCATGATATAGCGAGAGACTGGTCAACCACTCAATGACTCTCGGAATCTGTAGGATTCCTCCGCATTAACGAAGGGCCGCTTCCCGGTCAGGCACACACGCACCCCGAACTCGGGTGAGCGCGGTGCCTCTAGGGGCTATTAAGTAGCCCCACTGTCAAACTCCTATGGCTAAGTGAAAGTGATAAAGCATTATAGTCCGGTTGCCTAGTTCGCCGCGCCATCACCTCCTTTGTAGGACCAAGACGTTGGATTAAGTGTGAAAAGGCGCCTTTTTGCGGACACCCCCGCATTATATGGTGGGGGCTAAAGCCAACGACTGCCATCTTTCAGGTTATATAAACATATACATTAACGGCCGCACAGGAGGTATTATAATTCTTGCAAGCACAAGTATAAAAAGCTTTTATCAAAATATTCCTTTTACAATAGCACATGCTATTCGAACACAACATCCTTCGAGCACTGCACTTCTATTAAATGAGCGCCCAGAAGAACTTCCTCAAAGAAGTGCTTGGCAGGTACTCGGCTTTCGTCCGAATCCTGGGATGCAACAATACTGGCCTTCATATCCGCCCAGTATGTCTTGACACGGGCAAGAGCCATTTGTGCACCCTCTATGCACGCCGACCTCTTCATTGCATCAACATGCGACACCGAACCAAGGAACTGTTGCACCAAGCTAAAATAACTCTTCGGCTCTGGCTCTCCCGGCCACAAACGACTCGCAACATACTTCATGGCGAGTCCAGATAACCTGTTCAGCTCTGCCCAGGTGGCCAAACAGTCGGATACCAAAAGTGGGCGTTCTGGATTGTGGAACTGCGACCAAAAAAGTTCTTCCAATTTATGGTCACCTCGACCTCGGAAGTGTTCGGTTGCGTCTGCCGCACTCGCTGCCAAATCCAGATACGTGTTTTCTGCACTCCACTGCCGGTCTAGCGGAGCATACTTAGGATCCCCGAACTTCATCCGCAACATATAGGGCTTTCCAGCCGTGATATCTCCGGCCTGACGCAGCTCCTCCTTCATAGCTCTCATCGCAGAACGAGCATCCTTGGCCTCGGCAGTGGCTTTCTTAAGGTCTTCTTGCACCAGTCAATCTTCTTTTTCAAGAAGCTGGCAGCGATCGGCAGCATTCTTCAACTTCACGGCCATCTCGGCCATTTCCTCCCTGCTTCGGCAGTGAGCAGCCTGTTCAGCTTTTAGCTCTTCAGCCGCCTTCGAGGCAGCCACATTACTTTTTCTGGCTTGCTCCTTGGCTCGGGCGAGCTCCGCCCGAAGCTCCTCCATAGCAGCAGCACCATCTGCATTATGCATACATACTATAAGGCACGGGCGTCAAGCTCCCTTACCAGGTGTCCGCGGAGAAGCCACATACCTTGTGACTCGTCAAGTCGCTTATTGACCAGCGTGATGTCCGCATCCGCAGCGTCAAGTTGCCGCTCCAGTACGGCAAATTCATCAGTCGGGCTGGCCACCGAACACTCCTCCACCTATATAGGAAGGGCGACATCTTACAACTGAGATTATGATCCTCGGCACGCTGTCACCTCTGAACGTACCGAGTCTCAGGGGCTACTATCTACACAGGGCGCATTCTATATGCAAAACTGTCAGAAGGTATATCATTTTTGCGTACCTCAAACCCCATCAGTAAACTTCTGACGGCTTCATGCAATCCGCTCTCAGCGGATGAAATTCTTTCAATCACCATACCCATTAATGTACGGTGATCTTCTGAGATAGACGCTCGCCTGAGCAGGTCCTTCAGCTCCGCCGACCATACACCAGTTGGTGCCGAACTTTCTGGCCCCGCCGGACTCGGGGAAACCCTCCGCGATGACACCTCAGGGTCGTCCGCCCCGCCTGACGGTGCGGCAGATGGAGGCGTTTCGCTCTTCATCATCTCCGGACGAAGATCCCCCCAAGATGAGCTCTGCTGAGAAGGGCTGAGATCCGAACTACAAGGTAAAACTCCGTTTATCTTCAGAAATAAAAACAGGGATGTCTCTTATTACAAAACTCCCCTTTCTACTTACGGCTCGCTAGAGGGCTGATTTCCTTGGGGAAATAGTGCGGCCGGGGCCTCTCCCGGCGCAGGACCCTCTGGTGAGGATTTCTTCCCCCGCTTTGAGGCCTTGGCCTCCGGATCTTCAGAAGTGGTCCTCTTCTCCTCGAGGGATGGATTCTTGATCCCCCCTTTCTCGAGAGCCTCCTTAGCGGAGGCAGTAGCTTTCCTGTTCCCCCCTTTGCCCTCTTCCAGAAGCGCGGCCTCCAGCATCTTGGTTAACACAGGATCCGGCGTGGTCTCAGGGAGGGGGGCCGGACACCTTATTAGCTTTGCTTTTGCTATCCACTCTTGTTCAAGGGACAGCTCTTTAAAGGGCAAGTTTATGATAAATATACAGACAGCGTGTCCGGGCACATGACTACTTACTTGAGTATCCGGGCGATTGCAGCTCAGACCTGCGTCCTCGGTCAAGTCCGGACACATCTCTTGTGATCCGAAGAACAATTTATACATCTCCACGGGCGTCACACCCATGAAGTGTTGGAGAGCTCGCGGTCCCTCCTGATTGAATTCCCACAAGCGGAGGGGGCGACATTTGCAGGGCAAAAGGCGCCGAATTAGCATGACCCGCGCCACTACGACCAGATTGATCTCCCTCTCTTGGAGGTCTTGAATACGGCCCTGCAACAGTGGTACGTCCTTGGACGGCCCCCAGTCAAGCCCCTTGTTGACCCATGACGCCAGCCATTGTGAAGGGCCCGAGCGAAAGCCAGGTGGCGCCACCCATCTGGTACCCCTGGGAGCGGTGATGTAGAACCACTCCTGTTGCCACAAACCAAGCTCCTCTTGAAAAGAGCCCTCGGGCCATGGAGCGTCAACATTCTTGCTTATGACGGCCCCTCCGCACTCTGCCAGCTGCCCCCTGATCATCTTCGGTTCCACTTTGAAGGTTTTGAGCCACAACCCGAAGTGAGGGGTAATGCGGAGGAAGGCTTCGCATACGACAATAAACGATGAGATATGGAGGATAGACTCTGGATCCAAATCATGAAATTCCATCCCGTAATAAAACATGAGCCCCCTCACGAAGGGGTCCATCGGGAAGCCTAACCCCTGAAGGAAGTGAGACATGAACACCACGTTCTCACCAGGCTGGGGAGTGGGAGTAACCTGCCCTTGGGCAGGCAGCTTGTGCACAATTTCGCCGGTCAGATACCGGGCGTCTCTCAGCTTTAGCACGTTTTCCTCCGTGACGGAGGAAGGCATCCACCGGCCTTGCAGGTCGGAGCCGTACATCCTCGAAGGTCCAAAGCGCTTGAATCTAGAGCTTTGGGTGTTGGAACTCAAGGCGAGGGGCGGATTCGATTGGATTGAAAAGAAAGGAGTCGAGCCTTGGTCTCTTTATAAAGGAGTTGAATACCAAGAGCCCTCCCCGTAACCGTTTGGGACTCGCTTTCAATTAGGGAGTCATACCAAAGGCACGGTTGGGTTACCCATGCCTGTATTGATGAGAATCCCGGAATAAGGGGACACAATCTCTGCTTTGACAAGACGTGCCAAGGAAACCGCCTCGCTAAACGCGCTGAGGTGGGACAGTAAAATGATTCGAGTAAAGACTTGGCCCTGACGTGATGTCACGCTGCGGAATACGTCAGCAGATTAGATTGGTGCAGATATTATTCTCTCTACGGTGTTATGTGGAACTTATTTTGCAGAGCCGGACACTATCCTTGTGTTCAACATCTTCTATGAAGTATTCGGAGGAGGAACCCGCCTTGCAATGCCGAAGACAATTTGCACGCCGGACTCGTCGTCATTGAAGCCTGGTTCAGGGGCTACTGAGGGAGTCCTGGATTAGGGGGTGTCCGGATGGCCGGACTATGACCTTTGGCCGGACTCCCGGACTATGAAGATACAAGATTGAAGATTTCGTCCCGTGTCCGGATGGGACTTTCCTTGGCGTGGAAGGCAAGCTTGGCGATACGATATGAAGATCTCCTCCCATTGTAACCGACTCTATGTAACCCTAGCCCTCTCCGGTGTCTATATAAACCGGAGAGTTTTAGTCCATAGGACGAACAACAATCATACCATAGGCTATCTTCTAAGGTTTAGCCTCTCTGATCTCGTGGTAGATCAACTCTTGTAATACCCATATCATCAATATCAATCAAGTAGGAGTAGGGTTTTACCTCCACCGAGAGGGCCCGAACCTGGGTAAAAACATCGTGTCCCTTGTCTCCTGTTACCATCCGCCTAGACGCACAGTTTGGGACCCCCTACCCAAGATCCGCCGGTTTTGACACCGACAATGGGATTTACCTGACCACGAAGAAGGTTGCACACTATTTCTCTGATCATTGAGTTTCAGTCATCAGCGACGCTCCATTGTCAGAGATTTGGAATAACAGAGATGCAACTGGTCGAGTGGCAAAGTGGGCGATTGAACTTCTTCCTTTAGATATCAAGTTTGAGGCAAAGAAGGCCATCAAGTCTCAAGCAATTGCAGATTTCCTCGTAGAGTGGACAGAACAACAACAGCCGACCCAGATTCAGTCGGAACATTGGACCATGTTCCTTGATGGATCTAGGATGTTGAATGGCTCTGGCGCAGGAGTGCTTTTGGTATCCCCATGAGGAGACAAGCTCAGTTATGTCCTCCAAATTCACTTTGATTCTTCAAACAATGAAGCTGAGTACGAGGCACTATTGTTTGGGTTGCGTATGGCCATTTCACTCGGCGTCCGGCGCATGATGGTATATGGCAACTCAGACTTAGTGGTTAATCAAGTAATTAAGGAATGGGATGTCAGGAGTCCTGCAATGACCGGTTATTGCAATGCAGTGAGAAAGCTAGAGAAGAAGTTTGAGGGGTTAGAGCTCCACCACATGCCACGAATGAAGAATCAAGCCGCCGATGATCTGGCGAAGATAGGATCCACTCGGAAGCCTATACCCAACAACATGTTCTTGGAGCATCTCCATACCCCATTAGTGCAAGAAGATCCCTTAAAGGAAGAGCCCTCGCAACCAATAAGTTCAACCGACCCAACTGATATCGAGGTTCCAGCCGTGGTCGACTAGATCATGGAAGTCTTGATGATCACACCCGACTGGACGGTACCATACATCGCATACATTCTCAGGAAGGAGCTCCCAGTGGATGAAGATGAGGCTCACCAGATAGTCCATTGATCGAAAGCTTTCACCGTGATTAAAGGGCAGCTTTACAGAGAAAGTGTCACAGGAGTGGCTCAATGCTGCATCACCCCGGAAGAAGGTCGAATGATCCTAAATGATATCCACTCGGGGACCTGTGGTCACCATGTGTTCTCTCGGACCATTGTGGCGAAAGCATACCGAGCGGGTTTCTATTGGCCTCGAGCAAATGAGATGGCAAAAGATATAGTTGACAAGTGTGCAGGTTGTCAGTTCTACTCCAACATGTTCCACAAGCCTGCGTCTGCCCTGAAGACCATTCCACTTGTCTGGCCATTTGCAGTTTGGGGATTAGATATGGTTGGACCCTTCAAGACCGGCACAAGTGGTTTCACCCATTTGCTTGTAGCAGTCGACAAGTTCACCAAGTGGATCGAAGCCCAGCCCATCAAAAACCTTGGTGCAGGCACTGATGTTAGTTTCATCAAGGAGTTGATATTCAGATATGGAGTTCCTCATAGCATTATCACAGACAACGGCTCCAACTTTGATTCTGATGAGTTCAAGTCGTTCTGCGCATCCCAAGGCACTCGGGTCAACTATGCGTCCGTTGCACACCCGCAGTCGAATGGACAAGCATAAAGGGCAAATGGTTTGATCCTTCAAGGGTTAAAACCCCGACTGATACGCGACCTTAAGCACACTGCTGGAGATTGGGTGACTGAATTACCGTCCGTCCTATGGGGGCTGAGAACAACGCCAAACCAGTCGACTAACCGAACCCCCTTCTTCCTGGTGTACGGCGCTGAGGTTGTGCTTCCGAGTGACTTGCTGCACAATGCCCCCCGAGTGGAACTTTTCTCAGAATCTGAAGCAGAGCAGGCACGCGAAGACGCAGTTGATCTCCTGGAAGAAGAACGCGAGATGGCTTTGATTCGGTCGACCATCTATCAGCGACATCCGCGTCAATTCCATAATCGCAACGTCAGAGGCCGAGCATTTCAGGAAGGAGACCTTGTGCTCCGAGCGGATCAGAAACGGCCTCAAAAGCTCGCTCCAGCCTGGGAAGGTCCCTTCATCATCACCAAGGTGCTTCACAATGGAGCGTACCACATCTACAACGTAGCCAAGAACATGGACAAGCCACACAGATGGAACGCAGAGATGCTTCTACCTTTCTGTACCTAGAATCACTCGACCTGACGAGTTGCAATAAGAGTACCTCATTTTGCTTTCCAAAGACAAGATTTTTACAGTATCTTAATGACTGATTCCCCATAATCATTTGTGTCTAAATCCCCCAGTGGATGGCTTAGCTGCGAACCTGATTCACCTAAGTTAAAAACATTTCGAGTGGAGAGCAATCCTCCCACTCGGGGGCTTAGCTGCGACCCCGTACTCGCCTAAGTTAAAAACATTCCGAGTGGAGAGCGATACTCCCACTCGGAGGCTTAGCCGTGACCCCGAAATCGCCTAATTTAAAAACATTCTGAGTGGAGAGCAATCCTCTCACTCGGAGGCTTAGCTGCGACCACGAAATTGCCTAAGTTAAAAACATTCCGAGTGGAGAGCAATCCTCCCAGGGGCTTAGCTGCGACCCCATACTCGCCTAAGTTAAAAACATTCCAAGTGGAGAGCAATCCTCCCACTCATAGGCTTA